>NC_085965.1:4457819-4542819 GCF_910591565.1 Cydia splendana | reverse complement strand
CCTCCTTCTATGAAATTGAAGTCGGTTAAAAAAGGAAGATACAGTGGAAAGAACTAATTACTCCATAACTGGGCCAAACTTCCATCACAAGGAAGTAACAGTCTATTCTTTATAACGAACACTGCAAGGTCATTCCAGAGGCGAATAGAGATAAGCGCACAAAGATTTATCAGCCGCGATAAGTACTCGCTGAGCACGTACAGAGGAAAACTGCAGGATCACACGGCGGGACTTGGCTGACTCTTATCTAAATTCCTACCTATCTACCTGTTTGTCTACAGAAAAGGATTCTTGAATATCCTGTGTTCCTTAAATTGAAGCGTAAGTATTCGTTGAGATACTTTGTTGAGCGGTATGGCAGGAGGAGGGATAGTAAATGTCCACCTGTTTTATTTCAGCACATCACGCTTGTAGGAGTGACCCACAATTTCTGCTGAAATGCTGCTACTGACTCTAAAAACTCGCGAAACTTAATAGGTATTATCTTAATTACTATGAAAATGTACTTCTGTTTAAAAAAATTCTCGTCAGGTCTCTCAGCTATTTATAGGTTTCTATTTCACAGAACAAATTTTTGCTAGGGTATGCAGGGTAGCGATACATACCTACCTAACTGAAAATATAATATTAAAATTAGACATGTAGTAGTAGTAGTAGTAATCACATTTTTGTACACAACACAGGTTTACAAATATAAATTACAGTAATGGAAGTACAAATGCGAACCTATCCCTATAAGGGATCTCTTCCGGCTAACCTTACACATGCATAGCATGCTTAGCTAACATGTTTTCGTGATTTTTTTCGAACGAGCTAACTTTAACTTTTCAAGGTTTTGGTTAGTCTGGTCTTGCCTATAGCCTAGTTTCCGTGTGATTTTTTTTATGGCATTTGCTCTTGATTGAAATTTTACGTTACCCCCTCTTAAACGCTTTGTACAGTCACCACACGGGATTGTTATGCCATTTAGGGTTCTTGCCAAATTGGAAATTCTATAGCGTAACGCTACGTCTTACGTAGGCGAACAACGCGCGAACGCGGCGCGGCGCGGCGCGGCGCGGCTAAATCAATCCTTTGATGCCCATAGAAGTGTCCTACGTAAGCGATCTCGTTGCGAACGCGGCGTGGCGCGATTTGCACGCGAATGTCGGGCGGCGAGGCGCGGCGCGGCGCGGCGGCGGCGCGGCGAGACGCGGCACGGAAAAAACAAACCCTTGTTGCATGAAGTGTGCTAGGTGAGCGATTTTGACGCGATGGCGAAGCGGCGCGGCGGCGGCGCGGCGCGGCGCGGAACGGGCGCGATCAATCCATTTGATTTTTAGACGCGAATATGAGGCGGCTAGAGGCGTGGCGTATATAGAATTACCGGCTATGATTTGATTAGTCGACTCCCGTTTGATTTCTTTATAGGTTTTCCTGTAATCTATAGGCACAAAACTAAAAAATATATAAATTCGCGGAAATTGACATAAAAGATTTAACTCCAGTAGCGTCTATGGCACTGACGACTATTCTGAGTTCGCTGTAATAAAGATTCGGCAAAGTAATTAATGTAATTATTTTAATTTTTTTAAGCTAATTGCGAAGTCTAGGTCACAGAAAAGAGCAACTACTTTCGTTTTTAACCGCCTTAAAAAAAAGGAGGTTCTCAGTTTGACCGGTATGTATTTATGTATGTATGTTTGTCCGTGATTTTGATGCGGTTTTCAGTGGGATTGAGAGTGCGAGTGCGAATGCGAGTGGGAGAGGGAGTGGGTCCCTGTATTACGAGCGCGCAGCAAGATCAATCGATCGTCATAATGAGACAAAAATAAATAACGTGAAATAAAAAAGTAAAAATATAAATAAATCAATTAAAAAAAACAAACATAAAAGCAAAATAACTTAATATAATTTCTTTAAAAAAACCGGCCAAGTGCGAGTCAGACTCGCGTTTCTAGGGTTCCGTACATAATTCCGACTCACGCTTGACTTCACATTTCTAAAAGGTTTTCCTGTCATCTATAGGTAAAGAACTATTTTGTATATATTTTTTTTCAATATTTTAGACCCAGTAGTTTTGGAGATAAATGGTCATTTTTGGCTATTTTCTTAAATAACTTCGAACCTATGTATTTTAAAATTATAAAAAATGACCATCTTTAGGTTACTAATGTACATATGTGTACCAAATTTCAACTTAATTGGTCCAGTAGTTTCCGAGAAAATAGGCTGTGACAGACGGACAGACAGACAGACGCACGAGTGATCCTATAAGGGGTATAAGGGTTCCGTTGTTTCCTTTTGAGGTCCTTTCAAAAATTCAACCCACTGAAAAGCACAAAATATTTTTTTATATACCCAGACCCCACCCCTATCCTTGTCCAGTCCCTATCCCGTCGTAAAGCCAATTTCTGCCAAAACGTAATTAATCCATACTATCCATACTATATCAATACTTAATATTATAAAGGCGAAAGTGTGTCTGTCTGTCTGTCTGTCTGTTACCTCTTCTCGCTTAAGCCGCTGAACCGATTTAGTTGAAATTTGGTATAGGGATTGAGTCCCGGGGAAGGACATAGGATAGTTTTTATGTCGGAAATCATCCCTGAAGAGAGTGCAAAGGGGGGTGGAATTGAAAGAGTTAATGAATTGCCTAATAATTGAAGCAAGCAATGCGCGAATTGAATCATTGCTATTAGAATTATCCAGGCGCCATACCTACTTTAGCTGCTGTCACTAATTCCACGCAGACGAAGTCGCGGGCAAAAGCTAGTAATATTATAAATGCGAAAGTGTGTCCGTCTGTCTGTCTGTCTGTCTGTCTGTCTGTTACCTCTTCACGCTTAAACGGCTGAACCGATTTTCATGAAATTTGGTATAGAGATTGTTTGAGTCCCGGGGAAGGACATAGGGTACTTTTTATCCCAGAAATCCCTCTTAAAGGGGGTGAAAAAGGGGGTGGAAGTTTGTATGGGGAATCAACAACCTTTTCTTCCACGATTCTTCAACTTCTACTTCTCTAACTTCAACTTCTCCAACTCGAACTTTTCCAACCTTTTCAACTTCGTCAACTTCAACTTCTTCAACTTCTACTTCTTCAACTTCTTAAACCTTTTCAACTTCAACTTTAACTTCTCCTACTTCAACTTCTCTAACTTCAACTTCTCCTACTTCTTTAACTTCTTCAACTTCTCTAACTTCAACTTCTCCTACTTCTTCAACTTCTCCTACTTCTTCAACTTCATCAACTTCTCTAACTTTAACTTCTCCTACGTATTCAACTTCTTCAACCTTTTCAACTTCAACTTCGACTTCTCCTACTTATTCAACTTTTTCAACCTTTTCAACTACTTCAACTTCAACTTCTCCTACTTCAACTTCAACTTCTCCAATTTTGTCAACTTCTACTTCTCTAACTTCAACTTCTCCTACTTCTTAAACTTCACAACTCCAACCTTTTCAACTTCTTCAACTTCAGCTCCTACTTTTTCAACTGTCCTTCAACGTCTACTTCTTCAACTTCTTCAACTTCTTTTACTTCAACTTCTCCAACTCGAACTTCTTCAACTTCTCCAACTTCTCCAACCTTTTCAACTTCTTCAAGTTCTCCAACCTTTTCAACTTCTTCAACTTCAACTTCTTCAAATTCGACTACTCCAACCTTTTCAACTTCAACTTCTTCAACTTCCTCAAATTCAACTTCAACTTCTCCAACTCTAACTCTTCCACTTTTGCACCTTCTTCAACTTCTCCAACTTTTTTTAACTTCTCCAACTTTTTCAACTTCCTCAATTTCTCCAACTTATTTATCTTCCTACTTCTTCAACTTCTACTTCTTCAATTCATCCAACTTCTTCAAATTCTCCAACTTTTTCAACTTCTTCAAATTCAACTTCAACATCTCTTACTTCTTAAATTTCAACTTCTCCAACCTTTCCAACTTCTTCAACTTCTTCAAATTCAACTTCAACTTCTCCAACTCGAACTTAGTCAACTTCTTCAACTTCTCCAACTTTAAATCGTCCAACTTCAACTTCTCAAACTTCAACTTTATCAACTTCTACAACTTCAACTTCAACTTCTCCAACCTTTTCAATTTCTTCAACTTCTCTAACTTCAACTTCTCCTACTTCTCCAACACTAACTGCTTCAACTTTTTCAACTTCTCCAACTTCTTCAACTTTTCCAACTTCAACTTCAGCTTCTCCAACTTCTTCAACTTCAACTTCTCCCACTTCTTCAACTTCAACTTCTCCAACCTTATCAACTTCTTCAACTTCTCCAACTTCTCCAACCTTTCAACTTTCAAGTTCTTCAACCTTTTCAACTTCAACTTCGACTTCTCCTACTTATTCAACCTTTTCAACGTCTTCAACTTTAACTTCTCCTACTTATTCAACTTCTTCAACCTTTTCAACTTCAACTTCGACTTCTCCTACTTCTTCAACTTTTTCAACCTTTTCAACTACTTCAACTTCAACTTCTCCTACTTCAACTTCAACTTCTCCAACTTTTTCAACTTCTACTTCTCTAACTTCAACTTCTCCTACTTCTTAAACTTCACATCTCCAACCTTTTCAACTTCTTCAACTTCAGCTCCTACTTTTTCAACTGTCCTTCAACGTCTACTTCTTCAACTTCTTCAACTTCTCCAACTTCAACTTCTCCAACTCGAACTTCTTCAACTTCTCCATCTTTTTCAACTTCTACTTCTATAACTTCAACATCTCGTACTTCTTGAACTTCAACTACTCCAACCTTTTCAACTTCTTCAACTTCAACTTCAACTTCTCCAACTTCTTCAAATTCAACTTCAACTTCTCCAACCCTCACTTTTTCAACTTTTGCATCTTCTTCAACTTCTCCAACTTTTTTAACTTCTCGAACTTTTTTAACTTCTCCAACTTTTTCAACTTCCTCAATTTCTCCAACTTATTTATCTTTCTACTTCTTCAACTTCTACTTCTTCAATGCATCCAACTTCTTCAAATTCTCCAACTTTTTCAACTTCAACTTCTCCCACTTCTTCAACTGACCAACTTCTCCAACCTTTTCAACTTATCCAACCTTTTCAACTTCTTCAACTTCAACTTCTCCAACTTATTCAAATTCAACTTCTCCAACTCGAACTTCTCCAACTTTTTCAACTTCCTCAATTTCTCCAACTTATTTATCTTCCTACTTCTTCAACTTCTACTTCTTCAATGCATCCAACTTCTTCAAATTCTCCAACTTTTTCAACTTCAACTTCGACTTCTCCAACATCTTTAACTTCAGCTTCTCCAACTTCTTCAACTTCAACTTCTCCCACTTCTTCAACTTCAACTTCTCCAACCTTATCAACTTCTTCAACTTCTCCAACTTCTCCAACCTTTTCCACTTCTTCAACTTCTCCAACCTTTTCAACTTCTCCAACCTTTACAACTTCTTCAACTTCAACTTCTCCAACCTTTTCCACTTCTTCAACTTCTCCAACCTTTTCAACTTCTCCAACCTTTACAACTTCTTCAACTTCTCCAACATCTACAACTTCTCCTACTTCAACTTCAACTTCTCCTTTTCAATTTCTTCAACTTCTCTAACTTCTTCAAATTCAACTTCAACTTCTCCAACTCGAACTTCTTCAACTTCTTCAACTTCTCCAACTTTAAACTGGCCAACTTCAACTTCTCCAACTCGAACTTCTTCAACTTCTCCATCTTTTTCAACTTCTACTTCTATAACTTCAACATCTCGTACTTCTTGACCTTCAACTACTCCAACCTTTTCAACTTCTTCAACTTCAACTTCAACTTCTCCAACTTCTTCAAATTCAACTTCAACTTCTCCAACTCTTACTTTTTCAACTTTTGCATCTTCTTCAACTTCTCCAACTTTTTTAACTTCTCGAACTTTTTTAATTTCTCCAACTTTTTCAACTTCCTCAATTTCTCCAACTTATTTATCTTCCTACTTCTTCAACTTCTACTTCTTCAATGCATCCAACTTCTTCAAATTCTCCAACTTTTTCAACTTCAACTTCTCCCACTTCTTCAACTGAACAACTTCTCCAACCTTTTCAACTTCTCCAACTTCTCCAACCTTTTCAACTTCTTCAACTTCTCCAATTTCTCCAACCTTTTCAACTTCTTCAACTTCAACTTCTCCAACTTCTTCAAATTCAAACTCAACTTCTCCAACTCGAACTTCTCCAACTCGAACTTCTCCAACTCGAACTTCTCCAACTTTTTCAACTTCCTCAATTTCTCCAACTTATTTATCTTCCTACTTCTTCAATGCATCCAACTTCTTCAAATTCTCCAACTTTTTTAACTTCAACTTCGACTTCTCCAACATCTTTAACTTCAGCTTCTCCAACTTCTTCAACTTCAACTTCTCCAACCTTATCAACTTCTTCAATTTCTCCAACTTCTCCAACCTTTTCAACTTCTTCAACTTCAACTTCTCCAACTTCTTCAAATTCAAATTCAACTTCTCCAACTCGAACTTCTTCAACTTTTTCAAATTCTCCAACTTCTCCAACTTTAAATTGTCCAACTTCAACATCTCCAACTTTTTCAACTTTAAATTGTCCAACTTCAACTTCTCCAACTTTTTCAACTTTATCAACTTCTCCAACTTCTGCAACTTCTCCAACTTCTGCAGCTTCTCCTACTTCTTCAACTTCTCGAACCTCCAAGTTGGAGTGGAGGTGGAAGTGATGTTAAGATAGAAAAATATAGTTGTCTGTAAAGTCGGTTTACGGACGATAATTTTGCGTGATAACGTCATAAGAAAACATACATACCATTACATTACGTAACGCTACCATGGAGATCTGTCCACAACGTTACCATGGAGATTTGTCCACAACGTGACACTTTTTCGTGCATGCTACCGGTGTTCATCGATTTATAAGACGTTATCACGTCAAAATTAATAAATAAATAAAAGAAAATAATATCTTAATTTCGTTACAAATAAAGAAAGTTCGCATTTTTGACTAATTGTAATTAGTCATCCATTTTGGGGGCGAAAAGAAGGATGTAATAAAAAGCAGATTTGTTTAAAAATTATGGTACCCAAATTACTAATTCCACGCAGACGAAGTCGCGGGCAAAAGCTAGTACCTAATAAGCAAATTAATAACCACCCGGGTAATTGTGTACTTAGTTTTTGAAGGCGGTGCCAAATCAAAATCCCAGTAAACCAAAATTTTAGACAACGAATAACGCTGCACTTACTTGCATAACCACATAAAGACATAGGTTACTCATAATTTAAATACGAATTTACTAATAAACCGTGTCTGCGTGCGGCCATGGCGATCGTGGAGTGTCTCCCTAGTCGGACAAGGCCGCCGCGCCGCGCCGCGCCTTCGCCGCGTTCATGTGTGAGTAGGACACACCTATACGTATCAACGTTTTGTTTCTTCTTCGACGCGCCGCGCCGCGCCGCGCCGCGCCGCGTGTTCGCCGCGCGTTCGCCGCGCCGCGCCGCGCTGCTTCGCGTCTAAATCGCTCATGTGTGAGTAGGACACACCTATACGTATCAACGTTTTGTTTCTTCCTCGCCGCGCTGCGCCGCGCCGCGCCGCGCCGCGTTCGCGAGTTGTTCGCTTACGTAAGACGTAGCGTAAGTTTTGAACAACCAATTTAGCTAGGACCCTAAATGGCGCAACAATCGCAGAGCGTATGGTAGGTACCTACAATTCGCAAATGCCAAAGAATTGTTAACAAATACTCGTGTCACGGCACGCGAACCGTGAAGCCTGCTCACGATAATCTGAAGGAACTTCTCAAAAGGAACGATCACGCGTGAATATTAACATGGTCGTAAGTTTCAGGGGAACTCAGACCCAACCTAGTTGCGCCGCGAGCGTGAAATTGCTTTACAGAATTGTCGACGAGCATTTGTGAATTTTACAACTGTAAGTGTTATCGAACCTTGTTTATTCGAGTGATTGAGCATTGTATGTGGGTTATTTAGGCTCGGTTTGAGTTGAGAGTAATGGAAAATGTATGTACATTTAGAATAGAAATGATATTGGTTACTTAATACTTATGTAAGTTGTGTAGTAAAAGTGGAGCTAAACTATTTCTTTTTTGCTTGGTGGTGGATAAAATAAAAGATGCCTTATCCTACAAAGTTCTAGCTAGTTAAACTTTAATTTTGTAACTGAAAAGCTCTCTCTTTAGGATAGATGGCAACTATGCGCTAACTAACTAATTAATTAAGCCGACCACTGACTAACAGGCCGCCGGACGATGTCGGCCTGTCAGTTAGAACAAAAATTTGACAGTTCCGAACAACTGACCGGCCGATATCGTCCGGCGGACTGTTAGGCAGTGGTCGGCTTTAGAGACATAGTTACTAAACATGTGTCATATGTCTGATGTGTCTCATAAGAAGGCTGAATGTCAGTTAATGAAAGTTACCTTGAGAAATCGGATAAAAATAAGATTCGCCAGAAAAATTAAGTGAGACAGGATCATTTTTTCTTTAATATAACTAACGACCCGCCCCATCTTCGCACGGGTTGACAAATTATACACCTAAGCCTTCTCCAAGAATCACTCTATTGATAGGTGAAAACCGCATGAAAATCCGTTCAGTAGTTTTTGAGTTTATCGCGAACATAGGTACAAACACACAGACAGACGCGGCGGGGGACTTTATTTTATAAGGTGTAGTGATAATACTGATTTTCGTTCTCGAAAACAGATGATTATAGATAGTAATATAGGCTGCAATTTGTAAAAACGTTTTGGTTTTCAATAGGTGCCATGTTTGGATTGAATATGCTTGTATCATATTTAATAATAACGATATCCAACGGCTTCAAAGTGTAGTTCATGCTTCTAGCGTGCACTCACGTCTTGCTTTTAGAACTTTGTGCAAGGCGCATCATAAAATCTCATCGTATATAGTAAGTAATATACGAACGAGCAAACCTTCAAGCCACAGCTCTGCTCGAGAGTGCTTCTAGGCGTTAAGCTACCAAATACGTACTTTAGGGTAGAATCTTTAATAGCTTGCGTTACCATGAGTTTATCGTAAACTTTCAAGGGATTGCCAGAATCTAAATAGAAGTAGAAAACTTCAAAAATTAAATACGTGTAGTTTTGTCGGTTTTTTTTTTTCAGTTTTTAAATAGTTCCCGTTATATAGTTATGAAAATCATTTGCTTTAGAAGTGGTTCAATCAAAAAATAGTCTCACCTCCTTACCTAAACTAGACTAGTTGGACTCATGTTGGACTCTAGGTAGTTGGTTGGTTTTACGGTAGTGTTTTTTCCTACTGTGACTAGGTATATTTGAGTTCAATATATAATGCCTGACAAACGTGTTTCATTGTAGAAAGGTGCTGCTACTAATTGATTTTTTACGCAGTCTGTTTAATTCAAATATGGGGCATTATCTATGAAAGGGGACCTTATTGTCGATGGCGCTTACGCCGCACAGCGTCGCACGGCATTGTATTTATATCGGAGCATCGTTAATAATGGCGTAAGCGCCATCGACAATAAGGTCCCTATTCATAACGTCACATATAGGTTCACAGCGCTGGTACAAATGTTAAAGTTTTGGACATACGAGTACAGTTCGAAACTCTACTTAGAACTGCATAAAATTATGTTGCCGCTTGTTCTGGCTAACTACAGTTTTATACTTAGTTTCTACTGCGGAATAATTGGATGTGAAATATTTCTGTGCTACGTAGGAAATACTTTCAAATATAATTGGATTTGTAAGAACCCTTTCTAAGTTTACAAGTGAAGGATGACTCACGTTAGACCGGGCCGGGTCCGGGCCGGAGCTTTCGGCGCTTACTTTTCTATGACAGATGACCGGTGATCACGTGATGGTTTCCATAGAAAACGAATTTCTAAATCAAAATTGAAAGTTAAGTAAAAACCTACCTATGAATAATTAATACTGTAATATTTTAATATTCTGATAAATATAATACTTAATTTAACGATTTCTGGACTTGTTCACGCAAATAAAATACCTATGTGACAAGCACCGACACTTAACACGACATTTTGACAATATTGACGTTGCTTATTATGATCAGCATCCCGCAAAATAGATGATTCAATTATCACGTGGTCGTTTTGGTAAACGTATCTACGTTAAAGTACCGAGTAAATAGGTACGGTCAGCCAAGAAAGTGGTCTACCACTTTTCGACTCTATCAATCAGATGATAGAGTCGAAAAGTGGTAGACCACTTTCTTGGCTGACTGTACCTACCTATGCGACAAATACTTAAAAATTAAACAACGATACCTCTCGCTCCTCAAAATATCAGTTTTTATAACCAGTTTGCTGGGGTAAGTTAGTACTTTTCGTATTCGCATGCCCACAAAATCCTGAACCCATTCTGTTACCTACGAATATACCCAGTAGGGCATAATTTAAGTGTTTGTTTTTTTACCAGATGAGATATCTTTCATCGTAGTGCTACTGATCTACGGCGAACGTCGAAATCGCTATTTGAAAAATCTTGCGACTTCGAGCGATAAAGTCTATTGCTAGAATTCGCAAGATTTTTCAAACCGTGGTTGGCCCGCTGATTTTGTAGACTGGTTTCGTAGAAATTGGTACGGAAATTCCATGTTTACGCAGTTACCCGTTTGGTTTCATATTTGGTTACGTAATTGGTTTTCCCGGTAAGCGACGCCAGATTCGGATGCGTTAATTACTTACGTTTATTTGCAGATCTTCACATTATACTCTTCTGTACCTTTAGGTACTTAAATAAAAGTGAACAAATAATTTGTACATTTTCGGGTAGTTATAACATTTATTGATTAACCAACCAAATACAAAACGGCCTGGATCTGTTACTGAACGACCTGACTTTAACCAACATTATTTGATCATGTAATGTTTTCATCTACCCTCAACTGGCTTAAGGAGCCATTTGAGGGTAGATTTTGTTTACTTTTATTTAAATACCTAAATATACAGACTATAGATGTTGTAAATCTTACATCCAGCCTGTACGACAGTGCGAAAAATATTTTGGACAATATTTGTGCCTAGAAACCCTCGCAACGCTAAAGATTCCACTTTACGAACCACTCGCTACGTTTGTGATTAAATTTTGTAATCTTTCGCTTGCTCGGATACCGACATTAGCACAAGGAGTTAAACAACAACTTTGCCCCCTTGTATAATAATAGTACATTATGAATATTACGATACAAGTGCGAAAAGGTAATTCGCAACTCGTGTCGATTTAAAATTAAATATTCCCTTCGGTCGTGTTTTAATTTATCGCCACTCGTTGCGAATTTCCTACCTACTTTTCGCACTTGTATCGTAATGTACTACCTCACCACACAAGCTTGGAAAGGTTCTCAGTTGTTTTATTGATAAATATTATTAAAAAAATGACAATAAAAAAATAACGAATAATAAACATGTATTTGACCAAGAAAAGTCTGCAGCGATTTTGATGGCCCACGCAGTGCAAGTGTCATTTATTCGTCATCATTTCATAGAAGTTTGACGTTTAAAATAACACCTGCACTGCGTGGCCTATCAAAATTTCTGCAGACTTACGTGCTAATTTGAAAAATAAATACTTTTAATCAAATTGCTCATGTTAATACGAAGTCTTTTGAAGTTCTACTGATATTGACAAGTTCATTTGATATTATAACTATACTCAGAAGTTAGCTTGTCTCGGTCACAATGTCTGTATTGTGGGACATTACTTACGGCGCAATTCGGGATATGAATTAGAGATTCACTAGATAAGAAATTGTAAAGATATGTGACGTTCCACGGCAAAAGGTACCATTGCCCCGGCTGAATATTGGAGCGGCGTTAATAATAGCGTAATCGCCGGCCGTCATAAGGTACCTTTTGCCGTGGAACGTCACATATCTTTACTATTTCATATCTAATTCATTTCCCAAATCGCGCCGTTATTCATTTTTCCTAACTAAATAACAAACATCGTAATACTTAATGGTGATAGATATACGGGGTTCCTACACGACCCATACAACCATTTCCAGTCGCCGTTACGACGCGGTGTTGACACATCTTGTGTCGACACCATCTGTTTCGGTCACAATTCCAGTCGCAGAGTCGTCGCCGTGTCGACACAGTTACCAGAAATGGGGAAGGGTCGACACATGACACAAAGTGACATAAAGTGTGGTCGCCGTGTGCACACATTGTTTCGGGTTTGCGACTACTTTATGCCAAAATCATTCGTTCATTCGTTCATTTTGTTCCTGTCAAATGGAAACTGTCAGATGGAAAAATACTTAAATAAAAATAAGTGACATTAATACGCCATCTCTTAAACGGATTACAAGACGTAATTATATATTGTTTGCATTTATATTACAATATGACTTAAATTATTATGGGGAATTAAACTGCTCGAGTGATTTGATAAACTAAGTGTAATATAATCAACGCGCCACCACATTGTTTTAGTTTAGCCGGATATGAAATTGTTTACTTCTCAGTGCCTGTGTTCATAACTATATTATTTGAAGCATTTTTAGTACTTCGATGCGTATACTATACTTAAATAACAGAAATAACGCTTTACATACTACGAAACTTGTTAATTATGATGTATAAATATGGTTCAAGGCTGAGAAATATTGCAGTCACAAATGTTTCGACTTTGTGTCGACTCTGTGTTGACACATGACACGCGCTGTCAAAAGTAATAACAAAGTTACTGGTATGTTACTGGATTTGCAAAATGGCTCCTTGTGTTGATTTGTTTTCAGATATTCTCAAAGTGTAAAAATGCCGTGGTCAGAGATGGGCATTAATCGATTAACTGTTTATTCGACTAATTAATGGAATAAAAAAAGTTAATTCTCAAATTTTAATCGCGATTAGTTTAGTCGACCTAACATAGATTGAAATTGAATTAATCTGAATATTAATCGAATAAATTATCGATTAAATCTCGATTGAAAGTTGACAGGGGGCCATTTTTGTACGTAAAAATAATAGAAATGTCTTGCATGCAGATGGTAGCAAAACACTTTGTCATAAAAGTCGAGATGGGTGTCGATATATAGGTTTTAGGGAGTGCCGATTTCGAAAATAATGACCATTTTGGAATCCGAAATGGCGGCCATGCACTGTGTCATAAAAGTCGTCATGGATGTCGTTTTATACGTTTTAGGGGGCCCCAATTTTGAAAAAGATGACCATTTTGGAATCCAAAATGGCGGCCATGCACTATGCCATAAAAGTCGTCATGGGTGTCGTTTTATAGGTTTTAGGGGGCGCAGATTTCGAAAATGATAACCATTTTGGATTCCAAGATGGCGGCCATGCACTATGTCATAAAAGTCGTCATGGATGTCGTTTTATAGGTTTTAGGGGGCCCCGATTTAGAAAATGATGACCATTTTGAAATCCAAAATGGCGGCCATGCACTATGTCATAAAAGTCGTCATGGGTGTCGTTTTATAGGTTTTGGGGGGCGCAGATTTAGAAAATGATAACCATTTTGTATTCCAAAATGGCGGCCATGCACTATGTCATAAAAGTCGTCATGGGTGTCGTTTTATAGGTTTTAGGGGGCGCAGATTTCGAAAATGATGACCATTTTGGATTCCAAGATGGCGGCCATGCACTATGTCATAAAAGTCGTCATGTATGTCGTTTTATAGGTTTTAGGGGGCCCCGCTTTCGAAAATGATGACCATTTTGGAATCCAAAATGGCGGCCATGCACTGTCATAAAAGTCGTCATGGGTGTCGTTTTATAGGTTTTGGGGGGCGCAGATTTCTAAAATGATGACTATTTTGGATTCCACTTTTATGACAAAATACGTAGCCGCCATCTTGGATTATAAAATGATCATCGTTTTCGAATTCTGCACTCCCTAAAACCTATAAATCGACATCCGTGACGACGCAAGTTATCTTTATTTTCAGATCTAACAAATTGCTACAGAATACAAAGGACAAAAAAGAAGCGAGGAGGTAATGAAACATGCAAAAATACAGATGATTCCTCGACGCAATTGGGTGATTCTTAAATTGTGTCCAGATTTTTTTTGTCATAAAAGTTTATATTTTTCACATATTACTAAATCTATGGCAAAAGTTATAATATTGCAATGGATTCCATCGCATGTAGGTATAAGTGGCAATGAGACAGCTGATGCATTAGCAAAACAGGCATGCAGCGATGGCATTGAATTTCACTTGAAACATTATATGGGGGCAATAATGACTGTTTACATTTAGTCAAATTAAAGTGTCGCGAATTGTGGAAGGAATATTTCGACTAGAGATCTAGGGACAAAGGTATTTGGTATAAGACAATACAGCCACAACCCTTTAATTCTCCTTGGATTGATAATAGTGTGTTGTGTAGGCAGGATCTAGTTTTATTATTGAGATTGCGCTCTGGACACATTCCATTGAATAAGTTCGCCTACCTCATGCGTAAAGTGAATTCGGAATTATGCACCTTATGTAATCGCGTCGAGGATGTGTATCATATTTTAATGGAGTGTGTCCGAAATGAGCGACTTAGAAGACAGATATTTCATGACAATGACAGTTCCATTGGGTTATGTAATACCTACCTTTCGAACCCCATGTCTGAGGTTGTTGAAAAGGTACTAAATATTGTTAAGTGCGGTCTGAGGGACAGAAATGTGTGATGTAATTAAACTAGATGTAGCTATTTACTTTCTTTTAACTTTGTTAATTAAGTCTGTTTTTTATGGGGTGACATATTCGTTCAATCGAAAAAGCCCCTTAACAAAGGAAAAAAAAAAAAGTTCCGTGACATTTCGACCTTGTAATTTTTAGGGTTCCGTACCCAAAGGGTAAAACGGGACCCTATTACTAAGACTTCGCTGTCCGTCCGTCCGTCCGTCCGTCCGTCCGTCCGTCCGTCCGTCCGTCCGTCCGTTGAAATTTTCACAGATGATGTATTTCTGTTGCCGCTATAACAACAAATACTAAAAACAGAATAAAATAAAGATTTAAATGGGGCTCCCATACAACAAACGTGATTTTTGACCAAAGTTAAGCAACGTCGGGAGTGGTCAGTATTTGGATGGGTGACCGTTTTTTTTTGCTTTTTTTTTGTTTTTTTTTTTTTTGCATTATGGTACGGAACCCTTCGTGCGCGAGTCCGACTCGCACTTGCCCGGTTTTTTAAGTAAATGTTTTTGTTTATCTATGAGGATCTCACTAGAATAGTATAATCAAGGTATGTTTATATTTGATGAATGAAATAGTAACGCAAAAAAAAAATATATTTGTGTCTTATATTCCTGCCGAAGACTTTTATTTTACCTTTTCCTTCTACACAAGTTTGGCCAAGTAATAAGAATTTAGGGCACTCAATTTTATTTTCACTTCTACAACAGTAAAGCTACGAGGCCATGTTTTGGTATCGTTTTCGTATAAATTCGCAGTACCAAATTTAGTTAAGGTATCACATTGACACCATTCCGAAGTAAAAACATATAAACTTATTAAAATACTTTCTTTTAAACTCCTCTTCACGCTTAAACTGCTGAACAGTTTTAATTTAAATTTGGTACACATATATTTTGAGTCCCGAGACAGGATATAATAAGTTATCTCAAAAATCACCCTTTAAAGGTGTGAAATGAGGTGTAGGGGGGAATTCAGAATTGACTTCTTGAAGTTAATACTGTTTAAGTTTAGGTTTGAAGTCATGTTTTTTCATCATTTTTAACTAAATCAAAGATGTAGACCATCCCAAATTTCATATAAATCGGTTCAGCGGTTATTGATTTCCCGTACAAATTTCCACGCCACTTTTCACACCTTCAAAAGATGATTTTGGTTATAAGATCTATCCTATGTCCTGTTCCGGGACGCAAACTATTTCTATACCAAATTTCAACGAAATCGGTTCAGCGGTTAAGCGTCAAGAAGAGTTTCAAAAAAACCGGCCAAGTGCGAGTCGGACTCGCGTATTAAGGGTTCCGTACATTAAGTCCGACTCGCGCTTGACTGCACATTTCTAATAGGTTTTCCTGTCATCTATAGGTAAAGAACTATTTTGTGTATTCAGACGGACATACATACAGACGCACGAGTGATCCTATAAGGGTTCCGTTTTTTCCTTTTGAGGTACGGAACCCTAAAAAGATTTATTTTTATTTTGTGGAATGGTGTCAATGTGATATCTTAAATGGATTCAGCACCCCAGATTTATACGAAAACGATACCAAACACGGCCTAGCACCTTCACTGATATAGATATATCAAGATAAAATTGAGAGCCCTAAATAAACTTTCAAGAGCGGATATCTCAAAAACTATTCAACATATCGAAAAAATTGACGGAATAAACTTGTAACAAATTAAATTACCTTTCATTTTGTATAAGTGGCCATGTCGCTGAGATGCATAGTTTCCGAGATATAATCGAAAAACGGGAAAATGGGACCTTCAAAGCCCCCTCTCTCCCCCCCGCTCAAGGGCTACGGCCGGGGACTTTTATATGTTCACCTCCTAACTTGTCAAACCGAGTTACGGAGTCAAAAATTGTGTTCCGAGCATTTCCCTCTACAACTTTTAGAGCATTCGTTGCCTGACCTAAGTAGCTTATTGAATTTCTTTAAAAACTTTTCTGTAAAAGGTTGACGGGTGTTGGGTGTTTATATGGTTTCGGTCGATTATTATCATTTGCATTGCCCATGATGACTTACTAGAATTACGAGCACACGAGACACTAATAGTAGTTTGACAAACCTTGGTTTTCAAGAGGTATTTTATATTGACATTTGCTGTCACAAATTTGCTGTCAGATTTAGTCGCAAACCGCACGCAAAGTGCACACAAATGTGTCGACACCTTGTTACGGAAAAGTGTAGACACGGCGACGACACTTTGTTTCGAAACAATTCTAGACACATTGTGTGGACTCTGTTACGACACATCTGACATTTAGTTACCACTTTGTGATTCTGCGACTGGAATGGTTATATGGGGAATGCCATATTCTACACTAGCCTTTACAGCCATTAACTTTTGGGTATGTCTACAGAAAAGACGTGAACACAGTTTTGTGTTTGACCCAATTGGACTAGTTTATATTTTTCCCGTCCGAAAATAGACCTAAAACGCAGAATCCACTTTTGAATGTTTTTATTTTAGGAGGCCGTTTGCAAAATGTAATTTGACTTCTGAAGGTTGACACATAAGGAAACAACCCGATCTACTCAATTAGGTACGCAGAGGTATTCAAATAAAATAACAACGATTTTGGTATTTAATGTTAAGCCTGCATTTATACTTTTATTTATAAATAGCCGGGTCCACACAGAGCGAGCATACGCGCGAGGCAATTTCCTCGCGCACAAAACGGCCAGACGACGACGTGTAGACGTGCCTCGCGCGCGCCGCCTCGGCCGAGTGTGTGGACCGGGATAATGGTTACTTATTAAACGTTTAGATACATTTTCAAACAAACTCCGCTGCTATGACTACTCATAGATATAGTTTTCAATAGTTTTAAATGACCATTCAACATTGTATGTTGCCTGCAATACCGCCACTTCATCTCAAAATGTATGATTGGGAATTGTATCCTAATTAAAAATAAATTATAAAGATTAAGTTTGCTTCAAAAATGTTGGTGCCCAAGTGCCAATATTGCAGGCACCATACGAAATTGTCGTGTCGTACCTCATAACAAACCTAGGTACAGTCACCATCAGATATATCGAGGCGGCCGAGGTGCTCAAAAATATCTGAACACGCACACTAACGTCACTAACGCCTTAACGATAGAGGCGTGTTCAGATATTTGTGAGCGCCTTGGCCGCTCCGATATATCTGATGGTGACTGTACATTCTCGTTTAGTAGCCCACACCTAAGCCTCTACCATCAGTTTTAACATTGACATAACGCTCACGTCTACGTAATTTACTTTCTGTACATCTCGCTTGCACTATTGCTCGCATATGCGAGTACGAGCGAGATGCATAGAAAGTAAATTACGTAGACGTGAGCGTATATGTCAATGTCAAAACTGATGGTAGACGTACAGGTTTTGTCATGAAATGTGATTGCCAATGTATAAAAAAGAATAGGTATGTATTAAGTAATAAGGCAAACAAAACTAATCAATATAGATCATTATTAATTGTTAGTATTGTCACGTTTTATTACTATAAAAGTATATCTGGTTGCGAATCTGGGTCAGGTGGAGTTTGATTATATGATGAAGAAAGTAGTGTCCGATCGAAACCGGATTTTCGGTTTCGGGTTTGCTCTAGTTGCGGCCAAAACCGAACCTTCATCCTAAACATGATTTTTATGTCGAAACCTGCCGAAATGTATACGAAAACTTCGTTCGGATATAGACACTACTGAAAATCTGTAATTGTAGTCAGTTTCCGTCCACTTGGCGGATTAGCAAATAATACATTTCATTCACAATTTGCTACTTGCGTTGCGACATATAATTTATTTGATAGATAAATTGTTTAGATATTAAGGATTGCACGAAGTCCAAATTTGAGCAGCAATGAAGGTTTATATTCAAATTTCGTCAAGTTGACGAAAACTAGAGCCGGACGAAAACTAGCGCAATGATCCTACCTACAGCTTTGGCACGGCACGCTAATTGAAAACTGCCAATTCGATACTTACCTAATAAATTTTCCTTCAAATCGTCGCATTCGATTTCTGATTGGCTTGAGACTTACAGGTCAATTCGAACGCACACTGACATTAAAATCATATTTGAATCATGTTATTTAGTTATCGTGCGTCTCGCTCGCGCCAAAACATGTAAGGGACAGTAAGAGAGAAATGAGCTACACTTGAATAATATCAGTTAAAAGTAAATTTGATATCAGTAGTACCTATGTTCGAATTGGCCTGTAATTAATAAGTCAAATATTGACTGCCGTGAAGTCAGAACTAATATTTACCTACTCATAAGCGTTGAAATAATTTAATTAACATTAGGGGCGCTTTGTGATCTCTACGAAGGATATTTGTAGCAAGTTATGTTGTGTAACAAGATAATCCATTATCCATAAGTAAATAAGTACAATTTTGTTTACCAAACCGTTACCTACTGATAGAAAAAATTCAATTTCAATTTCAATTATTTATTCATAAAATTTACTTTTTATATACGTCATTAAATACTCGTAATTACAGATAGTTAACATATATAGGTACTTAATATAATTTAATAACTATTATTGACAATATATATTTATACATTTACAATTTTTTGTATTTACCACATAACATTTAAATTTAACATTTTAAATACTTAAGTATTACTTATTACAAAAAAAATTCGTCGTTTATTACAAAAAATATTTTACTTACATTGTAATAAACTAACTAAGCTAACTAACCTTCAATAATATCATAGAGTAATAAGTAAAGAAAGAGTGGTAACTCCATACAGTTTTCTTGCCAAAACGCGAGTTATTTCGTAGTCGACGTCTAGCGTCAAGTAGCGGAATTTATCAGTACTGATAGTTGACAATATAGGTACCTATTGAGATCCCACGCAGTGCAAGTGTAATTTATACTTCATAATTTCATAGAAGTTTGACGTTTAAAATAACACTCTACAAACAATTGTCAGGTTAAGTACCTTTTAGCACAATTTTATTATATAATCTACGTGGACCAACTTATTAGTTTACAATTCGTTAAACATTAATTTCACTTAAGAACTAAGAATTCTAAAACTATAAATTACAACTAAAGTGTATAACACTTTAAACTCTCGCGTTTTGTACACATATTTAATTACACAAACGGGTCTACCGCGATATAATTTCATTGTTTTTACCTTTAATTCCGACGTTTCAGCTGAGTTGCACCAGCTGTGGTCACGGAAAGACGTCGGAATTAAAGGTAAAAACAATGAAATTATATCGCGGTAGACCCGTCTGTGTAATTAACTAAAGTGTATTTACTTACTAAACCTAAACTAACCTATAAAAATTAATCAAATGTAATAACCCACCCCGCATCGCCCCCGCCGCATAGGTGCCCATCACACTTGCTGCGTTACCGCGTTGAACCGCGATGGACAACCTCTGCGCTAGGAACGACCCGGAGCGGGGGTCGAGACCCCTCTGCTGCAGGCGACGCCCCAGCTCCCCGAGAAAAGTTTTCGCCTCCACGCACCAACACCCCGATGTCTCCACAGCCAAGGCCTATTGAGATTAGTTTAAGTTATGGAAGTGCTAAATAGTTCGCGTTTTCCTTAATGGGCGCGTTGTAAATGTTGTAATGACAAAAACATTGTCGTGATGGCAAATTGACTGATTGCGAGATGATTGTCGCCGGTGGCAGTTTGCACGGCGCCGCGCCGCGGTCAGACGCGCAGGTTAAAAAAAATCCGCGCAAGCGCGGAGGCGGCGGAAAAACGCGGGAGCCGCGAATTATTGACAAGATGATTGTTTGTTTAATTTAAAAACATGTGAAACAATTAAAAAAAATAGATTGTGATGGTTATTAAGTTGGTTAAATAGTGTGCAATAAAATTTAAAATTAAGGTTAATTTAGTTAGTAGGTGTTTCTAAATACTAAGGTAAGTCTACCTTTTTTGTCATAGAAACAGATAAAATCCATTTAAGAACTTGTATAGGTACATAATATTTATTAACGGTTGACAAAATCTCATTTTACTCTTGACACAGTAATGGATATACTTATAAAATAAAGGTTTTTATAGCTGATTACGAAATTATATATTTTAATACAGGTAAAGGAAGATTTATTAAAATATGTTTTGCATAATATATTAGGATAACAAATGATCAATACAACACATTATAGGAAAATACCGATACAAAGGTATACCCTACTCTATTTACTAAATTAGTCCAAATATGAGCGTCTCACTGGTCACTGGGAAATCGCATTAATTATTATTTAATTTTATAATTAATTGTTCATTAAATGTACAATACCTATTATTGTTTATAACTTTTACTTGCAATTTAAATTTAATAAACAAGTTTGTCTACTTCTCCAAATTCTCCACCATACATAATCAGGGGTGCGAAACTCCTGACTTCGGCCAAACTCGGCTCCGCTCGGCTCAGCATTGCTCCAAGCAATTATTAGGGTTGGTACCACTTGACTTCGTTTTGCGTGCACGACCACAGATAAGATAATCACTTGAATTTTGACAACCCTAAATAGCCAGTGCCATATATTAGAAAGGGACAGCACGATTCGACCCTGAACCGCTGTCAAACTTCGGTTTTGTAGGAAGTTTCCTTTCTGTACGGTAGTACTATTATTTATTCTAATGCGGCTGCTAACGTCACCCACTTTATTAAGGGAATTTACAGTGACAGCACTGGCTTCCACGCAGCCAGTAATGCAGCTGCAGTTGCGATTCGAATGTCACCTTAACAGGTATTAGAATAGAAAACTAGTTTGAATTTGGAATATATTACGCAAGAATATAAACAATTGAATGAGTTTTGCAATGGCTGTTACGTTTGCTGCGTGGTGGGGCAGAATAGGTGAGCGCTTTAATCATGTCCTGTCGCGCGTGATAAACGCGATGACCATAACACGCCTGCAGTACGGTTATTATGGCTGAGTTTATCAACGTGACAGCGTGACAAAGGCAGTGTCAGATACAGGTAAAAATTTATATTTTACCATTGCAGCCTCTGATTAAATATTGTATTTAGCAGCAAAACGTAGTTTTCCTGTTCAATTCTTTGATCGCCAAAGACGCCCAAATGGTTCTTACAATGTAAAATTAGTCTTGGTGCATTCTGTTAAGGCTTACAATGGTGCGTCTGATAGGCCTGGTGGCCAAAGTTAACCAACTTATTTGAATATTAATTTAGGAAAACGCGAAAGAAGGCTTGAGAAGTTGAGACTAACTGCAACTTACATCTTACACCTTGCACTAATATGCACTTTGCAGAAATAAATAAGAAATGCAGTAGAACCTCGATAGCAAGAATCTCTTTTGTTTCTTTCTAATTTGCTGGCTTTACGATCTTAAGCATCTAGCTCGTGTGTGATGCCTAATGACATCCAAAACGATTTTTCAAATCAGAATCGGCCTCTTTGCCTTAATATTTTGGGCCGGCAATGTACTTTGCACACGGCATGCTACATTGTAGGTACGTTCCGGACGGGACGGAAAAAATATGTTACGTGGCGACCTTAACCCTTTATATCGCATAACCACACTCACATGATTGATAATTTTCAGTGACCTCTATTATTATAATAATATAAGGGCGACAGCTGGCAACTACAGTTGCCAAAAGCATGTGAGTGGGTAAGCGTGCCAGGTGCAAAATTGAACCCTATCACTTTGAAATAAAGTTCAATATCAGGTGGGAAATATATTCCCTCTACCTTACAAAGGCTTAAGTGAGTTTTATTCGCATTACTATGCGCAGGATCTCCGCTACATCAGCTGATCAATGTCAACGATTGTCCACTAACTTGCGTTCAATGCCGGCTATTGTAATCGCTCGAATTTATATGTCCTGCAATGCCATCGCCATAGCATTTACGATATGCGGTAAACAATAAAATTAAATATAGATCTTCCTGAATATTTTATTATGAATTAACGATTAAACAATGATTATATTTATCTTAACCCGCGACTTCTTCCGGGAAGTCATCAAATTTCCTTTTAATCCAAACTTTTAATCCTCTTTTTTCTCATTACGGATAATTTCGAAACAATAAAGTTTTTAATGCATTTTTACAGGTTAAAAACTGTATGTGTACATTCATATCGAAATACTGCTACACTGTCAATGTACTTAATAAAATCGATATACTAATCATTACTGACATGTTTAAATGTATTTAAAATTTTCATATAGGTATATGGTACAAAAACAAGTCAAAAAGCAATAAATAAAAATAACTTAAAATTACAATTAAACTAAATACAAACTATTCTAAAATAAAATAAAACTAAACTAAACTAAATCTAAAAAAGGCCCCAGTGGCAAGGTCCCCAAGATGCTGGCTGCGTTACCCCGCTGAACTGCCAGGCTGAAGCGTTGAGCGAGGTAACTGCCAGCTGAATGTATTAACTTAAAGTGATAAATTAAAACATAATCAATTAGCGGTTTAGGCTCCATTAGGTTGCCCCAGACCCGGTTCAGACGATATAAATTATATAGTACAAGAAAACTAAACACTTCACTTGATTATTTGCACGTTTTGTAATCATTTAATAAACGTAAATATTTAAATGGTCGCAAACCAGTTTGAGCATGAAATAAAAACTTCAATTGAAACCAAGTTGTTTTAAGTTTTTATTCTGTTTTTTTGTCGTATCGCTTATAACAGCGAGATGGAAAGACAACAAGGCCGTATATTTTTTTTTTATAAAAGGAAAACGAGAGGTTATTCTCGAGTTTCGTGCAAGTGGATTTTATCGAAGGCGATAAAAAATAAATGTTTGTTCTGAGTTGACAACATCAGCTTATAAATAAAGTATCCATTTGTATCGCCATAACTACTCCTTACTCTCCTTCCTTCCTTCCACACGTCGCATATTCAATCACTCTACCACACCGAATGAGTGGGAAAGGTATGGTAGAGCGCTGACTGAATATAATAAACAAATCAGGAAGGCAAAAAGGAAGTCCTGGAGAAGGTTTTGTGAAGAGATTGCCCAAACTCACAAAGGAGCACGAATTCACAAAATACTCTCCAAGACACCAACCAACTACCTCGGTCTTCTTAAAAGACCAGATGGCACTTTTACGAACACAGAAGAGGAAACTCTAGACCTGCTCAGAGGCACCCACTTCCCCGGTTCGTACACAACCAGTAACACACAGTTATGCGCCCAAAGGAATAATCAAATCCACAGGGCACGCAATATAGACTGGAATTTGGCAACTAACATCTTTAGACCAAACAAAATTAAATGGGCTTTGGGAAAATTTAAACCATTTAAATCGGCGGGAGAAGACGGAGTGTTTCCAGCGCTTTTACAGCAAGGACAGGACCTCCTCCTCCCGCATCTGGTCAGAATATTCCGAGCAAGTTTTGCGTGGGGAATTATACCAGATCAATGGACTAGGGGGCTGTCCATAAATTACGTCATCGATTTTTGACGATTTTTGACCCCCCCCCCCTATAATCATCCAAAAATCATGCTTTAAATGACCCCATTTCCTCCTACTTCATGCTACCGTCATCCGATGTCCAGACCCCCCCCCCCTAATTTGAAATGACGTAATTTATGAATAGCCCCTAGGGTCAAGGTACGATTTATACCAAAAGCAGGGAAAAAGGACTATTCACAGCCTAAATCCTTCAGACCCATTAGTCTAACATCGTTCTTACTCAAAACGATGGAAAGAATCATTGATCAGCACTGCACATTAGAGCGAAATACCTGGTGGAGAGACCACTAAGCGTAAACCAACATGCTTACCAAAAGGGAAAATCAACGGAGACTGCCCTACTCGACCTGGTTGACAAGGTGCAAAAAACCCTAGAGGAAAAGCAAACCGCTCTATGTGCGTTCCTTGATGTTGAAGGTGCTTTCGACAACACGCCCACAGAGACCATACTCAATGGTATGACATCAAAGGGAGTAGACGAAATCACCACCAGATGGGTACATAGCATGCTCTCGAACAGAGTAGCCACTTTGACCATGAATAATATAGAGCATGCATTTTATACCACTAGAGGGTGCCCACAAGGAGGCGTTCTATCCCCACTATTATGGACCCTAGCGGTGGACCAACTTCTTGCAATCATGTCAGGCCAAGACTTTGACACACAAGGATATGCCGACGACCTTGTAGTTATCGTCAAAGGCCCTTGCCTCAGCACCATATCCAACCTAATGCAAGGAGCTCTAAACACAATATTCAAATGGTGTAGAGAAAATGACTTGTCCATTAATCCGAGCAAGACTGTAATAGTACCATTCACAAGGAAACGGAAGCTCGATAAACTAATAAAACCAAGACTTAATGGACAAATAATACCGTTCTCGGAAGAGGTCAAGTATCTAGGGGTCACTTTTGACCAAAAGTTAACTTGGAACCCTCACCTGAGAAACATTATGCAAAAAGCGAAAATGGCCATGTGGTCATGCTGTCGAATGGCAGGAGCAAGATGGGGCTTAAGACCCAAAATTGCTATGTGGTTATACACAGCGGTAGTGAGGCCAATTGTCACCTACGCCTCCGCAGTCTGGTGTAACAAAACCAACCAAAAGACAGCAATAGACACTCTAAACAGCCTGCAACGCACGGCTTGTTTAACAGCAACAGGCGCCTTCTCCTCGACACCGGGAGCGGCCCTAGATGCACTGCTAGACATCATACCACTCCACCTGCAGGTGCAAAAGGAGGCCAAGCAGTGCGTCTACAGAATATGCACGCTAAACAGGCCAAAATGGCGCTCTCAGGCATTAGCCAATCTAAAGGCCTGGGTCTTTGCAAATAGAACCCTTAGCATGCCCACTGATGACACGCACACCGAATGTCATCTCACCAAACTGTACACAGTAGAAATACCTCCTAGAGACAAATGGACCAACAACCAAATGTACGTCGAAGAGGGAAGCCACGTTTGGTATACAGATGGTTCCAAAAAAGGCAATGATGTAGGATGTGGGATCTATGGTGAGAGACCTAAGCTCAGAGCTAGCGTCAGCATGGGCACACAGGCCTCAATCTTCCAGGCAGAAGTCTTCGCCATCAACAAATGCGCGGAGATCAACCTGGATAGAAACCTAAGACACCAGCATATCTACATCAACTCAGATAGCCAGGCTGCTCTGCTGGCACTAGAATCCCTTGAGTCAAACTCAAAACTAGTCCAGAACTGTAAAACAAACCTAAATGCACTGGCTAACTCCAACAAGGTCACACTTAGACGGGTACCAGGGCACTCCGACATTAACGGAAACGAAGAAGCGGACGAACTTGCTAGAAAGGGCGCAGACACACCCCTGGTCGGCCCAGAACCGTTCTGTGGAATCACAAAACGGGATGCATATTCTCTGCTCAGTAAGTTAGAAAAAACGAGAGCAACCGAGTGGTGGAAGTTCGCTAAAGGACAAGAACACTCGAAAGCTCTAATCAAAGGGTTCAACAGCAGAACTGCTAAGGAGCTTTTAGGACTCAAAAGGCACAAAACCTGCGCGGTGACCAGAATACTGACTGGACACTGTAAGTTGAATAAACATATGTTTCAAATTGGGAAGAAACAAGATGCGACATGCAGGTTCTGTCAGGAGTCAGAGGAGACTGCAATGCACATTCTCTGCTCTTGTGGACCACTAATGTCAAAAAGAAGTACCTACCTAGGGCGACACGTAGTGCAACCCTATGAGGTACAGAACATTACGGCCCAAAGAATCTGGAACTTTCTGGATGCAACGGGCATTAGTAATGAACTTTAAAGGGCCGTCACAATAGATCAATGCTGGTCGATGCGACACTCAAAGGCCCACAACACCACAATAATAATACTCTCCTTAGTCCTTATGTTGAAGTAGGTTAGATTAAAGAAAAAAATACCAAATCACTACACTTTATAAAACAAAGTCCCCCGTTGCGTCTATCTGTTTGTGTGTTTTTATGTTCGCGATAAACTCAAAAAACTACTAAACATTTTATATACATCATTAAATACGAGTAATTACAGATAGTTAACATATATAGGTACTTAATATAATTTAATAACTATTATTGACAGTATATATTTATACATTTACAATTTTTTGTATTTACCACATAACATTTAAATTTAACATTTTAAATACTTAAGTATTACTTATTACAAAAAAAATTCGTCGTTTATTACAAAAAATATTTTACTTACATTGTAATAAACTAACTAAGCTAACTAACCTTCAATAATATCATAGAGTAATAAGTAAAGAAAGAGTGGTAACTCCATACAGTTTTCTTGCCAAAACGCGAGTTATTTCGTAGTCGACGTCTAGCGTCAAGTAGCGGAATTTATCAGTACCTACTGATAGTTGACAATATAGGTACCTATTGAGATCCCACGCAGTGCAAGTGTAATTTATACTTCATAATTTCATAGAAGTTTGATGTTTAAAATAGCACTCTACAAACAATTGTCAGGTTAAGTACCTTTTAGCACAATTTTATTATATAATCAACGTGGACCAACTTATTAGTTTACAATTCGTTAAACATTAATTTCACTTAAGAACTAAGAATTCTAAAACTATAAATTACAACTAAAGTTACACTTTAAACTCTCGCGTTTTGTACACATATTTAATTACACAAACGGGTCTACCGCGATATAATTTCATTGTTTTTACCTTTAATTCCGACGTTTCAGCTGAGTTGCACCAGCTGTGGTCACGGAAAGACGTCGGAATTAAAGGTAAAAACAATGAAATTATATCGCGGTAGACCCGTTTGTGTAATTAACTAAAGTGTATTTACTTACTAAACCTAATAAATTAACCTATAAAAACTAATCAAATTTAATAACCCACCCCGCATCGCCCCCGCCGCATAGGTGCCCATCACACTTGCTGCGTTACCGCGTTGAACCGCGATGGACAACCTCTGCGCTAGGAACGACCCGGAGCGGGGGTCGAGACCCCTCTGCTGCAGGCGACGCCCCAGCTCCCCGAGAAAAGTTTTCGCCTCCGCGCACCAACACCCCGATGTCTCCACAGCCAAGGCCTATTGAGATTAGTTTAAGTTATGGAAGTGCTAAATAGTTCGCGTTTTCCTTAATGGGCGCGTTGTAAATGTTGTAATGACAAAAACATTGTCGTGATGGCAAATTGACTGATTGCGAGATGATTGTCGCCGGTGGCAGTTTGCACGGCGCCGCGCCGCGGTCAGACGCGCAGGTTAAAAAAAATCCGCGCAAGCGCGGAGGCGGCGGAAAAACGCGGGAGCCGCGAATTATTGACAAGATGATTGTTTGTTTAATTTAAAAACATGTGAAACAATTAAAAAAAATAGATTGTGATGGTTATTAAGTTGGTTAAATAGTGTGCAATAAAATTTAAAATTAAGGTTAATTTAGTTAGTAGGTGTTTCTAAATACTAAGGTAAGTCTACCTTTTTTGTCATAGAAACAGATAAAATCCATTTAAGAACTTGTATAGGTACATAATATTTATTAACGGTTGACAAAATCTCATTTTACTCTTGACACAGTAATGGATATACTTATAAAATAAAGGTTTTTATAGCTGATTACGAAATTATATATTTTAATACAGGTAAAGGAAGATTTATTAAAATATGTTTTGCATAATATATTAGGATAACAAATGATCAATACAACACATTATAGGAAAATACCGATACAAAGGTATACCCTACCCTATTTACTAAATTAGTCCAAATATGAGCGTCTCACTGGTCACTGGGAAATCGCATTAATTATTATTTAATTTTATAATTAATTGTTCATTAAATGTACAATACCTATTATTGTTTATAACTTTTACTTGCAATTTAAATTTAATAAACAAGTTTGTCTACTTCTCTAAATTCTCCACCATACATAACCAGGGGTGCGAAACTCCTGACTTCGGCCAAACTCGGCTCCGCTCGGCTCAGCATTGCTCCAAGCAATTATTAGGGTTGGTACCACTTGACTTCGTTTTGCGTGCACGACCACAGATAAGATAATCACTTGAATTTTGACAACCCTAAATAGCCAGTGTCATATATTAGAAAGGGACAGCACGATTCGACCCTGAACCGCTGTCAAACTTCGGTTTTGTAGGAAGTTTCCTTTCTGTACGGTAGTACTATTATTTATTCTAATGCGGCTGCTAACGTCACCCATTTTATTAAGGGAATTTACAGTGACAGCACTGGCTTCCACGCAGCCAGTAATGCAGCTGCAGTTGCGATTCGAATGTCACCTTAACAGTATTAGAATAGAAAACTAGTTTGAATTTGGAATATATTACGCAAGAATGTAAACAATTGAATGAGTTTTCCAATGGCTGTTACGTTTGCTGCGTGGTGGGGCAGAATAGGTGAGCGCTTTAATCATGTCCTGTCGCGCGTGATAAACGCGATGACCATAACATGCCTGCAGTACGGTTATTATGGCTGTGTTTATCTACGTGACAGCGTGACAAGGGCAGAGGCTCTTTCAATAAACACGAGTGCAGCCTCGGATTAAGGATGACTCACGCTAGACCGGGCCGGGGCCGGGCCGGAGCTTCCGGTGCTTCGTTTTCTATGGAAAGCATAGAAATTGTCATAGAAAATGTCATACTGTCGGACGCCTCGGCCCGGCCCCGGCCCGGTCTAGCGTGAGTCATCCTTTATTGTAGTTAGCAGCAAAACGTAGTTTTCCTGTTCAACTCCTTGACCGCCAAAAACGTCCAAAGATGTCTTACAGTGTAATATGAATCTTCGTGCATTCTGTTAAGGCTTACAATGGCGCGTCTAATAGGCCTGGTGGCCAAAGTTAACTAACTTATTTGAATACCTATATGAGGAAAACGCGAAAGATGGCTTGAGACTAACCTGCAAGATTAGGTATAACTTACACTGCACTAATATGCACTTTGCAGTAATGAATAAGAAATGCAGTAGAACCTCGATAGCAAGAATCTCTTTTGTTCCTTTCCAATTTCCTGGCTTTACGCTCTTAAGCATCTAACACGTGTGAGATGCCTAATGACATCCAAAACGAATTTTTAAATCAGAATCGGCCGCTTTGCCTTAATATTTTGGGCCGCCAATGTACTTGCACTAGGGTTGAAAAAACCCGGAAAAATTCCCGTTTTTTTCTAAAAGCCATGTTTTTTTAAGTTATATTCGGAAAAAAACAATGTCACTTAGTTTATATATTTTTCCGAAAAATCTGAAATAAACGCACTTTGAAAAGAATTTGTTAATTTTTCCATTAATAATGAATCCATAGAGGTAACTACACCTGCTTAGTCGTGTGTTTTGTTATCTAAATGCTGGCTGGCGATCGTTTGTAAAATGTCTATTGACTTTGACCATACTTTGACGCTGTCGTTATAGTTTAAAAAAGTTTAGTTTCTTTCCCAATAAAACTGAATAATACGAAAAAAAAACTAAAATTTCAAAACGTCCTGAAGAAAACGATTTGATTTTTTCGAGAATTTTCAACCCTAACTTGCACACAGCGTGCTGAATTGTACGTTCCGGATGGGACGGAAAAAAATTGTTACGTAGCGACCCTTTATAAGGCATAAGCGTGTCAGGAATTATGCAAAATTTAACCCTAACACTTTGAAATAAAGTTCAATATCAGGTGGGAAATATATTCCCTCTACCTTACAAAGGCTTAAGTGAGTTTTATTCGCATCACTATGCGCAGGATCTCCGCTACATCAGCTGATCAATGTCAACGATTGTCCACTAACTTGCGTTCAATGCCGGCTATTGTAATCGCTCACATTTTTATAGCTCATGCAATGCCTTCGCCATCGCATTTACGATATCCGGTAAACAATAAAATTAAACATAGATCTTCCTCAATATTTTTTATGAACTAACGATTAAACAATAATTATATTTATCCTAACCCGCGACATCTTCCGGGAAGTCATCAAATTTCCTTTTAATCCAAACTTTTAATCCTCTTTTTATCTCATTACTTACGGAAAATTTCGGGACAAAAAGTTTCTTATGCATTTTACAGGTTAAAAACTGTATGTGTACATTAATATCGAAATACTGCTACACTGTCAATGTCCTTCATAAAATCGATATACTAATCATTACTGACATGTTTAAATGTATTGAAAATTTATTCATATATACACCGTGTTTTTTTTGATTTCCGTTAATTTCAAGGGTGCATTCCTGAGCTTAAATCAAGTAGCTTTCTCAAAGACACCGATGTTCTAATTAAGTCCATTTCGGAGATAATCCATAATTTATTTTTTTCCTATAAGGCCTCTACAAGCGTGTACACTTGCCTTAGGGCCGGCTTACATATTGATTAGTGTTTAGAATGAGTTCATACATTTACTACTAAACTTAAGTACAATCTCGGTCGATTGATGTACGAAATGACATTGATATGTCACAGATTTCAATTGTTTGGTTGAGTTAAATGTAATGCCCGTGTTACAACAACGCTATATGCTACATTAATTACTTTACAACACAACAATTACTTTTTAATTTTTTTTTTTTAATTAACTATGCCATTTAGTTCTTATAAACGTACTTAACTATACCCCGAAGTTAACGGAATTCTATAAAAACACGGTGCAAAAACAAGTCAAAAATCCATAAATAAAAATAACTTAAAATTACAATTAAACTAAATACAAACTTTTCTAAAATAAAATAAAACTAAACTAAACGAAATCTAAAAAAGGCCCCAGTTGGCAAGGTCGCCAAGATGCTGGCTGCGTTACCCCGCTGAACTGCCAGGCTGAAGCGTTGAGCGAGGTAACTGCCAGCTCAATGTATTAACTTAAAGTGATAAATTAAAACATAATCAATTAGCGGTTTCATATTTCTTTGGCTCCATTAGGTTGCACCAGACCCGGTCCGGATGATAGAAATTATATAGTACAGGAAAACTAAGCACTTCACTTGATTTTTTGCACATTTTGTAAGTACCATGTTTTAATAAACGTAAATATGTAAATGGTCTCAAACCAGTTTGAGCATTAAATAAAAACTTCAATTGAAACCAAGTTGTTTTAAGTTTTTATTCTGTTTTTTGTGGTATCGCTTAAAATAGCGAGATGGAAAGACAACAAGGCCGTATAGTTTTTTTTTAATAAAAAGGAAAACGAGAGGTTATTCTCGAGTTTCGTGCAAGTGGATTTTATCGAAGGCGATAAAAAATAAATGTTTGTTCTGAGTTGACAACATCAGCTTATAAAGTATCAGTTTGTATCGCCATAACTACTTCGTATGTTGAAGTAGGTATCAATTAGAGAAAAAAACCGGACAAGTGCGAGTCGGACTCGCCCACCGAGGGTTCCGTACTTTTTAGTATTTGTTGTTATTAGTATTAACAGAAATACCTACATCATTTGTGAAAATGCCTAGCTATCACGGTTCATGAGATACAGCCTGGTGACTGACGGACGGACGGACGGACGGACGGACAGACAGCTGAGTCTTAGTAATAGGGTCCCGTTTTTACCCTTTGGGTACGCCGGAACCCTAAAAGTTACCAAATCACTACACCTTATAAAACAAAGTCCCCCGCCGCGTCTGTCTGTTTGTGTGTTTGTATGTTCGCGATACACTCAAAAACTACTGAACCTATCAATAGAGTGATTCTTGAGGAAGGTTTAGGTGTAGGTATAATTTGATAACCAGTGCGAAGCCGGGGCGCGTCGCTAGTAAAATATATGTACGAAAAGTAGTATCATCATCGTGAAACATTCATGAATACCTATTATAGATGCGATTTTCTTTAATTGACGTGAATAAGACATCTGTAACGGATAGTCGAACGCTTGAAAGGAAAACAAAAAGAAGTGTGAATAATAACAAATGAGTCACAAAAAACGGTGTCATTTTTCGTTATTCTAATTTTTATTTTTCCTACAATGCCGGTTGAAACAACAAACATAAGTAGGAGTGACTTATTTGCAGTGATCGTTAAATTCCCAGCAATTTTGGTACAGCATAGTAAAAATAAAGGATTTTCTTAATTTTTTTTCTAGGGAGAGGATTGGTTAAGGTTAATATTACTGTTATTAACCCTAATTATCTATTCCACCTAGAGTAGGGCATACAGATGCTTTTAACCAACAATGCTGCATCAAAATTGCTGGAAAATTAACGATCACTGCTTATTTACATATCGCACCGTGCTTTGCTCGTCTACATCTATATTTCGAACTTGGACTGGGACAAGGCCGTGCGGGGCAAGTGAGTTCAATCAACGATTGTAGGATTAGTTAAGGTTATGCGTCTTCCTGTGGACATCATAAATAATGGGATTTTAAAACCTTATTTTCTTTAAAGGCATGTTACTTAATATCTTTAAATACTTCGTGCAAATATTCGCAGCCATAACATAAATGAAAATTAGGAAAAAAATGTAGCCAAATCGTTAACTTTTGTAATGTCTACAGAAAAGACGCCGGTTTTCCAGAACTCTGTGCGATCCTTGACGCATCTCATTATCACCGCTAATAAGGTGATGACGTCACCGCCGATTTGTACTTAAGTAGGTACAGATGTAGCGCATGCAAATTTCCTGGTACGTTCTAGATAGGTACGAGTATGACAAAATCGCAGTAGTTTTGTAAATAGATTTAAAAACAAGTTGTCGCTCCTTTGTAAGTATTGAGGTGTGCAATAAAGAGTATTTGTATTGTATTGTAAGTAAGTACCTATACGTACAGATGTAGTACACAATTCATTTCCTTCGTATTTTCTCGTAAACGTTCGTATGTGTCAGGCTACTTCAATCAACTTTTAGTACCGAGACTGACTGAAATAGCAAGACACGTTCGTACGTTTCCGTGAAAATAATTATGCACTAAATCTGTAATTGCTTAAGTGCATAAATGTCATGACATGATGTAATCACCATACCCCGGTTTGACGGATGCAATTTGGTATGACGTATAAAAAGTGCGAGGACAAGTAAAACTTACTGTTATATAATTCGATGTCGATAAAATGAAGACGTACCATTAAGGATGACTCACGCTAGACCAGGCCGTGCCCGGGCCGAGGCCGACATGTCATTTTCTATGACGGCTGATCGGTGATCACGTGGTGCTTTCCATAGAAAATGAAGCTCCGGAAGCTTCGGCCCGGCCACGGCCCGGTCTAACGTGAGATCTTTATGTAATTTTGATGTAATCATTGTTACAATAGATTGAACTAAATTTATTACCCGATACCCGATGTGCCTAATTTTAATTATATTCCGAATGTTTTGAGTCCATGTCAGATTTTTACAGTTGTAAAAATAATTAACCGAAGAGACTTGCAAATAGATATTGAAAGAAGCGCTCTTAATTAATAATAATGTTTACATCAAGGATGAGTCACATTTGTTATAATGTTTAAGAAATTGCTCGAATCGATATTTGATTTAATGAATAGCACTGGTACGTTTTTGCCTCCTAAAAACCCGGGCTAAGTTTATCACACAGGTTATACAAAAGCATACATTTATGTGGATAAGGGCTCAATTAGAAAATAAGCTTTACAGCCCTTAAATAAATTTTGGGTATATACTTACATTATGCTTATTTCAGTTTTCTTACTTCGGCGACACATACATAAATAGGTACACTCGGCGTCAAACATTCTTAACATTTTTCGCCTTGTTACAACAGTGCAACAGTGTAAAAATATCTTTGACGTTAACTGTACGAGAAAATAGTAGGTAGATAAATAATTTCCTTAGGTTTATTTTATTAAAAATTTTATAATTTTATGTCTTAAAATGTATACTGTACAATCCCCTACAATAATATTTTACCCTCCGAAGGCCGCAAAAATATGTCACACGCTCTTAAGGCTCTACAAATAATATCGTGTCAGATATTTTTGCGGCCTTTGTTGTGTAACATACTATTGCAGATGACTGTACTGTAGCTACGGACCGAAAATCACAAAGAAACTCAGGCTACACAAAAACTAAGTTGAAAGAAGCTAGTAGTAATTCCTATATTAGTTAGGCACTTAACCACTTTACTCAGAACACAACTCCTAACCAATCTCATTCACCACAACAACTTAACTGTTCTAGTAAAGAAAATACTTAATATTATAGTTACAGATAAACATTTTACTAATAAATAACTACTAACTTAGTACCTAGGTAACTACTAAGTAGCCTATTTAAGTTCAACAATTGAACACGCCTTTTGTAGTTTTGGAAATATTTTGGCGGTTTGAGAGTGGAAAATCGTTTCATTTATTCGCTAGGTGCACGACGACACGATTTCTACGTTAAATCTTATGGAGTAAAATTAATTATGTTAATGAGTGACGTTCAATCCGTCATTCATTTTATCTAGGCAATTGACCAGTTACAGCGGCGATGTTACCGCCGCAGCAGTAATGTCGCGTTAGTGCAGCTGTAGTTGCAATCGGAATGTCACCTTAAGACTATTAGACAGTGATAACTATTTAACTAGTCTGTTCGAAAAGAGAAGAGCCATGGAATGGATTGGGCCCCATACATTCCATGACTCTTCTCTGTCCGCACAGACTCTATTGGTTGGTGCTGACTGGATTTTTCACCTCCAACCACAATCACTGCAAATACTAAAAATATTTCAAATTAATGTTTTTTTTTTCAGGCAATATGAAGCTGCCAGACCCGAAGCGAATGCTCGGCAGCATATTTCCAATACTCCAATGGTCGAAGAGTTATAACCTCGGGACGGGTGTCGGTGACCTGATAGCTGGGATCACTGTGGCTCTGACGCTTATACCTCAGTCTATAGCCTATGCGTCGCTCGCTGGATTAGAACCACAGGTAAACTGGATGCTGATAAGCAATAATGTGTCAACCCACATTTTGCAATAAGATGTCAACTCAAAAAATTAAGCTTAGGGCTCATACTAACGAGCGCTTTTTCAACGCGCGTTGTAAAAGCGCTCGTGCTAATGAGGCCTAAAAAGTTGACATTTTATTGAAAAATTATTGTGGATTGACACAGTTTTGCTAAACATCATTTACTATTTAAAAAAAAGAGTTGTGAGAAAGTAAATGGTTTGTTGACATCCAATATATCCATCTCGATGACAAAACATTGTTTTAAAAACGTTGTCGTGTGAATCTTGAACGTGTATCATAATTCATAAAATATTTCAATTTATATAACATTGCAATACGAGTACCTAACAGGTGATAAACTTTGAATGTTGTAATGGAGTTTTCAGTTTATTGGATGTCATAACATAACATAATATTATTTTCCTTAATGTGCTTATGATTCGGTCAAATTGTTTATTAAAAAACAAATTATAGCCAGCATTCAATGAACGTAAGAGTGACATTCCATTTCCAACTGCAGCTGCAATACTGTTAATTTTACTATGGGTATGCGTAAAGCACCATACCCAAAGGTAGAGTCGTGAAATGTAGGGGACCCCATACCTACATTCTACGACCCTTCTCTTTCCGCGCAGACCCGAAGTCAGTATTGCCTTCCATGAAGTTCAGTACTGGTAGTGCAGCTGCGGTTAGAAATGGAATGTTACCATAAGTAGTATGATAGGGTCTGCGCGGAAAGAGAAGGGTCGTAGAATGTAGGTATGGGGTCCCCTACATTTCACGACTCTACCTTTGGGTATGGTGCTTTACGCACACTAGCGTCCCATCCCCTCCCCCTGACGCAACCTCCCCTTTTAGCATGAAATATGTCCGGATTGACAGTTTTTTATTTCACCTATCTGAAATTATGTACCCGCTACCTTCTCACAGTGTGACATAAATGCGTAGAAAATGAAGAAATACTTAAAACCATGCTGATTAAAATTTAATATTACAATACGATTCGCCTTGCTTAACTCACGTGTTAAAAATGCATACATTATCCGTAAGTGTGACCGGGACTGATAGAAAGTTTAACTAATGTGAGCAAATCAATTTACGTATGTTACTCCATATTAATCTCGCACTTAACCGGTCAATTGCGAGTTCGCGAACATACAGACATACTTACTTTGACTTTGGGACGTTGTTTTATAAGGTGTAATGTTCAAAAATACTTCGTATTTACAGTTCATGAGATAATTGAAAGTTTATACGGACCATTCGATGCGCGAGTTAAATAAACTTTTGCATTTGACCGGTTTTCCAAATTGCAATCATGATCGTGACAGAGTGTTATTGGTAATATATAATTTGTTATTAATGAACAAGGAAATGGAAGCAGTAACACATATCGTTTAACAGTTTCTATAGTAGTATCAAAGAGAATTTCAAATAGAGAGTTACTGTCATGGTAAATTATGTAGCTATAGTTGAATTATCGAGAAGATGGAATTGCATTTGTAGTGGTTGTATGCTGATAGTACAAGAAAATAGAAAATTCAAATATAGAATGCCTGTAAACAAACAATACTACTACATATGCAATTCCACGCTCTCGATGATTCAACTATACAGTACTATTACTGCCATCTTTCGACAGAAGATTAAAACTGTTAGAACGCTATTTGACTTTGATCATTATTCTTTCACTGATATGTGTTAACTTGTTTTTAAATATTAATATTAACGCCATCTACTCGAGCGTAGGCTGAAGTTTATGGCGCCATCGCTCGAAGACATTGCACCATACCTTTTGCCTAGTGTCGAGTAGATGGCGCTAATATTAATATTTAACAAGTTAACACATATTAGTGAAAGAATAAGGATCAAAGTTAAATGGCGTTCTAACAGTGTTAATCTTCTGTCGAAAGATCGCAGTAAATTTACAGTGGCTACATAATTTACTTTGACAATCCGCCTCTATACACTCTATTCTCCTTGGGAGTATTCTTTACTTGGTAATTTACGATCGTCTCATAATAACACTGCATTTGAATTGATTATCTGGAGAGTCACTCCAATCTTAGAGGATATCCAAACGGAGACGCCTTGTCTGTAATTTTCGGTACAAAACAGTCTGCCGATTTTTGCGGGGGAGGGGCACGTCAAATGTTTACGTAACGTAAAAATAGCCATGTCAAATAAACATCAGTCCATACAATGTGTATGACCATTGGCAGCCTATTTTCGACAGGGGAACGCCTGTTAATGGCTACTCCGTTTGGTTATATCGTCTAAGACTGCAATTTTTAAATGTCATCTTGATTTTTTATAGACATTTATAGCGTTATTCCTAATCGCGTTAATGGCCTGAATTAACGATGAATCGTTTGTCTTTATCTGTCGTTTTGACTTATTGTATTTATAAGAAAGGGATAAAACATAATTTAACTAAATCAATTTACAAATCAAGTTGAGAATGTTGGAATATTTAAAGTCCGAATGTGCCTCCTATTTATACATCAGTTATTTAATTGGTTGTCACGAAACGTGCATAATGAATGTAATGGCTCTTTGTGAGCTAATTTTTGCGTCCTCCTTGGAAGTAGGAAATCCCCTTTTTATCAACAACAACTTATTTTTATTTTTTTATGTTTTCCGAGATTCACAACTTTGCCTGTTATTGCCACACAAAGTGACAGAAGCAAGTAAATTATAGAGCTGTAACAATTTATTGCTATTTACTTAATTTATAATAATAACATTTATAGAGTCCGTCTAAGCTAACTCTGCACCGACAAATATAATACGTCGTTAAAAACGTCATATTTTCATGAAAATTTGACATTAATGATGACATTGCCACACTAATATCATTGCAAATAGCATGCAGTATTAGCTTGGTGCGACTGTATTCATGAAAATGGTAGCATTTATTTATTCGTTATGGCAATATTAATTTCATTGTCACGTTTCACAGTCACGCTAAAAAAAGAAAGAGACAAAAGTCTCCTTCGAGCTATCTCGCTCGGTAAGTTTTTGGAGGCGAGAGCACAGTCTACTTTAATATGCCACGTCTATGGTTTTTTTCGCTCACACCAGTGGGGAGACACTCCTGACTTCGGATAAACTCGGCTCCGTTCCGCTCAGCATTGCTCCGAGCAATTATTAGGGTTGGCACCACTTGACGTCCTTTTGCGTGCACGACCACAGATAAGATAATCACTTGAATGTTGACAACCCTAAATAGCCGAAAGGGACCCTGAATCGCTGTCAAACTTCGGTTTTGTAGGAAGTGTCCTTTCTGTACGGCAGTAGGTAGGTACTATTATGTATTATGTGCTCTCACCCCGGAGCGACGTGCCGGACGTGCGAATCAATAACCTCTAAATCCTTTAAATCATTAACCACTCTTAACAATAACTAAGGATTCAATTAGCTTGTTTCGTTCTGATTTTTTAGGAGTGGTCAGTTATTATATACCTAGTGGCCAATAGCTATAGCAGTCACCCTACTGCCTTAACAATGTTGCATTTAATTTGATTGTCTCATTGTCTTAGTAGACACGTGCGTTCGACGTTCATATAAGATAAATATTTTTACACATTAGGTACCTACACCATTTAATTTTGTAAGGCGAAAAAATACATTTATCTTTGACGTTAACACCAGGTTCACACGACGTGATCCCGTATACCGTATACGGGATTTTATCGAACACCGGGAAAACCGTCTAGCCGTGTGAAAGATTTTGTAAGTTGCCATACAAATTTTGCTGTCACTACGGTTTTCGATAAAATCCCGTACAGTCACCTGCAATAATATGATACACAACGAAGGCCGCAAAAATATCTGACACGATCTTATTTGTAGAGTCATAAGAGCGTGTCACATATTTTTGCGGCCTTCGAAGAGTATCATACCTATAATAATATTATTGCAGGTGACTGTACATACGGTAGGTATACGGGAAAAATTAACGCCACATGAACTTAGTCTATAGGTATCTTTTTTACAAAAATAACACAAAAAGACACTAGGGTAGAATCCCCGTTAATTGTCTTATTTTCTCTTTCCACCCATTTTAATTTTATCCTGCGCCTGTGTTTCGCCATAGCAATGTCAGAAGAACATTAATAAATGAAAGGTAAAATCAGAATGCCTGTTAAAAACATAATTTTGAAATATCTAACGCTGCAAATGATGATAAGGGTTACGTTTTTATAAGGAAAATGGAAACAGGGATAATGGAATTCATGTTAATATTACCAGATTGCTTTATGATATTTGTTCGAAATCAAGCAATCGTGAAGATTTATTTACATTGAAGCAAATTTCAGTCCTTAAAAGGCCCACAGATTACCAGTTCGCCGGACGATATCAGCCTGTCAGTTGTTCGGAGCTGTCACCTTTTGCGTTTAACTGACAGGCTGATATCGTCCGGCGAACTGGTAATCTATGGGCCCCTTTATACTTAGCATTTGCAGTAACTCACAAAAGGTGTGAAGTAAATTTTTAACTAATATGTAATTGCAATCAGGAGTATTTGACCTTTGACGCATCTAAAACATGACTTTCAATATGATTCTGATAAAAATCGCAATCATTATATTATGCCATGTTACAATGGACGATAATGAATAATAATATACTCTGTCAAGCCATTTCCGTCATTAGAAAAGTTCGGCAAATTTAAAAAATGTAGGCGCGAAAGGTTATCGTCGCATAGAAAATTTGAATTTCGCGCCTTTTCCTACTGACAAACGTGTTCGATCGGCTATAACTGTTTTTTTTCTATTCCAGTACGGTTTATACGCATCACTGCTCGGCGGATTCGTGTACGGGATCACGGGCACGTGCCCTCAGATAAACATCGGGCCCACAGCGCTGCTGTCGCTACTGACGTTTACGTACACGAACGGCACGAGTCCGGACTTCGCCGTGCTCTTGTGTCTGACGTCGGGGCTCGTGCAGCTGGTCGCTGGCACGTTGCAGCTTGGTAAGATAATAAGATTATACGCATTGCTAAAAGCGAGTACGTGTCCGGGATTACGGGCTCGTGTCCGCAGATAAACATCGGGCCCACAGTGCTCCTGTCGCTAAGTCGCTACTGACGGTCACGTACACGGACGGCACGAGTCCGGACTTCGCCGTGCTCTTGTGTCTGACGTCGGGGCTCGTCCAGCTGGTTGCTGGCACATTGCAACTTGGTAAGATAATAAGATTATACGCATTGCTAAAAGCGAGTGCGTGTCAGGGATCACGGGCACGTGCCCTCAGATAAACATCGGGCCCACGGCGCTGCTGTCGCTGTTGACGTTCACGTACACGAACGGCACGAGTCCGGACTTCGCCGTGCTCTTGTGTCTGACGTCGGGGCTCGTCCAGCTGGTCGCCGGCATATTGCAGCTTGGTAAGATAATAAGATTATACGCATTGCTAAAAGCGAGTGCATGTCCGGGATCACGGGCACGTGTCCGCAGATAAACATCGGACCCACGGCGCTGCTGTCGTTGCTGACGTTCACGTACACGAACGGCACGAGTCCGGACTTCGCCGTGCTCTTGTGTTTGATGTCAAGGCTCGTCCAGCTGGTCGCTGGCACGTTGCAGCTTGGTAAGATAATAAGATTATACGCATTGCTAAAAAAGCGAGTGCATATCCGGGATCACGGGCACGTGTCCGCAGATAAGCATTGGGCCCACGGCGCTGCTGTCGCTACTGACGTTCACGTACACGAATGGCAGGAGTCCGGACTTCGCCGTGCTCTTGTGTCTGACGTCGCGGCTCGTCCAGCTGGTCGCTGGCAGTACGTTACAGCTTGGTAAGATAATAAGATTATACGCATTGCTAATAGCGAGTGCGTGTACGGGATCACGAGCACGTGTCCGCAGATAAATATCGGGCCCACGGCGATGCTGTCGCTACTGACGTCACGTACACGAACGGCACGAGTCCGGACTTCACCGTGCTCTTGTGTCTGACGTCGGGGCTCGTCCAGCTGGTCGCTGGCACATTACAGCTTGGTAAGATAATAAGATTATACGCATTGCTAAAAGCGAGAGTGCGTGTCCGGGATGACGGGCACGTTGTCCGTAGATAAACCGCAAGTGGGCCTAAGAGTAGGTAATTACTCGCGCGAATATATGTACAGTCGACGCCAGAAATATGTTTACACTATTGCACCTTATTCGTTTGTAATAAGGCGAAAAATGTAAACCTATTTTTGACGTCGATTATACGAGCGAAATGCACGCGCGACTGACATCATTTAGATATAATTTTGATGTCACAATGAAATGGCCTCCATATTACAAGCTGTCACTACCAAGTTAATCTTTTTCAAGCGATGTATTTGCATATTGTAAAGGTCACCGCTCTGGCTGCTTTCTTCAATAATGAAATCTCATTTTCTGTGACAGACGTTGTTTACATTGTACCTAATAATTAAAGAATAAAATAGTTTGAATCTGAATTCTTTCAAATAACTCGTTCTTCGCATTCATTTATTTAATTAAACACAAACTAAAGGTTTGATTTACTTAACCCTTTACCGCATATGGGTCCAAATTCGGAACGTAATGATATTATCCTCTTGGATTGATATAAGCGTCATTTGTTTTACTGAACTTGTAAGAGGTAGAAACTATGAATACTACTGAACGTTTTCTTGTGCTTGATGCAGCTTCTAACTAGTTTGTGGTCCATATGACGTTATCTTTTCCATCGACGTCCGGCAATTTTACTTGCAAGTGTGATTGACTACTTTGTAACTATCTTTTCGTTGTTATATTTAGTGCAATAAATAATTTTTCAGCGTTGAGTATTAGAAAAATATATGCCGCGAGATTTTACGGTAAAACATGTAAGCATTTTAAATATTCAAATTACTATGAATGATGTCGTGAAAATTTGTTCCTGAAATGGAACACTATGCGTTACAAGCTAGAAAGATTGGACTAATATGGAACATTATGCACTCAGGCAAGCTACTTCTTTATTTTATTTTTATTAAGTTAGGTATGTTAGCCGCATTGCTAATAATCTGTAGATAACCGGTGATAGCTGGTAGCTACAGATAACCTATAACGATCAAATTATTTTACTACTTACATCAAAGACAAACAAGTATACGTTCCGTATGGTGGTAAGTGGCTACCATAGCCTAAACCTTACCAAAAATAAGTTTAAAAATAATAAATAGTTTTTGAAATTGTAAGTGTTTTTTTTTTAAACTTACATTTCCATACATATATTGCATACAGTTCCAAATTTGACCAGTTAAATAATCGGGCTCCGGTTATCCACTAATACATAAAGTTCCAAATTTGGGACAAATTGTTATTTACTATGATTCTTAATTGGGTCGAATATAGATTTTTTTCACAATTTTTTTTATGTTTCATTTATAGTGTTTTATAACATATATTTAATTCGGGGAGAATAAAAAATCCATGCGGTAAAGGGTTAATATTTAATAATAATGTTCTTCAACTGAATCAAGTCCAGAAAATTTCTTAAAAATCTTCTTGCAGGGTTTCACTGGCGTAGTTTTGAAATATAACACACAATGAATGCATTTAAAAAGTACCTAAATGATCTTTTTATCTACTTACATATAGCGTTAAGTACATATGGTTACTATAGGCAACTATAGGTATAGTAAGGTAAACGTACTAGTGCTCGACATACTAATGCCCAATAGATGACACCTTGCTGTCACCTATATTGACAATGACTTAAGTTTCAAGATGACATGTACTGGGACCGCGTCGAGCACCAGGCCGCGTAGCCAAGATGCCAATCGCTTACGCTCCGTAGCGATCGAAACGCAACTGTCACTGTCACACTAATATGGAAGAGTGATAGAGAGACATAATGCTTTTCGTTGTCGAAGCGATAGCGATTGTAACCTTGGCTAGGCCGGCAGTACGTTTACCTTATAGTATAGTTTCATTCTATCTGTCGTAACAATGATTTACAGACTTCTATCTATCCCACTTTATAAAACGTTGACATGATTTAGATTTTCTCCTTCTAGGTTTCCTCGTGGAATTCGTCTCGCTGCCAGTCGTCTCTGGCTTCACATCCGCAGCCGCAGTAACCATCGCCTCATCGCAAGTCAAGGGCTTATTAGGGCTCAAGTTCAGCGCCGAGACATTCCTAGCTACTTGGAAGGAACTGTACCGTCATATAGGAGACACGAGGTTACCTGATACACTGCTCAGTTTAGCGTGCTGCATCGTGCTGTTAGGTATGAAGGTAGGTTACCTATCAAACCCAAATCATTCAGTGTGTTGAGCCTCAATTTACTACTATCGCGGTCAGGGCGGTCTTTAACTATGCTGGGCCCTTGGGCACCTAAGAATTTGGGACCCTTTCGGAAAATAAAGAAAGCGAATTAAAATAACATTTTTCTACTATGATCTTGTATTTATTATGGGTAGGTAATCAAATATACTGTTACTGTCGGTCCTTCAGGGCCCTCCGAGGATGGGGGCCCTGGGCAAGTGGGCACGGACCGCGTGTGCCCTTATGGTAAAGACGGTACTGATCGCGGTAGGCATAGCAGAGTGCTGCTTCAGCATGCTATTATGCAGTCTGTCACAGTCTGACTGTGCCGAAAACGTTTGTATTTATCATGCTACTTCAGCCAACCTCAGTACTTTATGTACCGACACTGACTGAAATAGCAAGACACGTTCGTACGCTTCCGTGAAAATACGATGGAAAATAATTATGCACTACATCTGTATGAGATTAGCAAATGTTGCTTTCCTCAAATAAGCACGGTTTACACTCGAGAGCGCCACTTGACGGGGTAATTGTTGGATTTTACAAAGCGTGCTCTCAATTAGTGAGTTCCATCCTTTGTATGCATTAGTGTGGCCTCTTGGAGTTTAACTTAATTTTATATTTGACAGCGGAAACTACTAAACTAGTATGGACGTATTAATTCTATCTTTTCACATGTTGAGTGCTTTGTATGGTTCCGTACCCAAAGATCCCTCAAAGGGATAAGTTCGCCTTTGTACTTCTTACTAATTGTATGTTATTTTTAATATGTCTTTTTGTACAATAAAGAGTTTACTACTACTACTACTACTACTACCCAAAGGGTAAAAACGGGACCGTATTACTAAGACCCCACTGTCCGTCTGTCTGTCTGTTCATCCGTCTGTCTATCACCAGGCTGTATCTCATGAACCGTGATAGATAGTTGAAATTTTCACAGGTGATGTATTTCTGTTACCGCTATCAACAAATACTAAAAAGTACGGAACCCTCGGTGGGCGAGTCCGACTCGTTTTTTTTTCTTTTCATTAGACAATGTACTGATTTTCAGGCCCTAAAGGACATTCGCATCGGTGTAAAAGACAGTGAAAAAAGTCAAAAAGGGGTCGTTTTCATACAGAAGAGCTTGTGGTTCGCCGGGGTGTCGAGAAACGCGGTGGTGGTCATCCTCGCTGCCGCTGTCGCCTTCTTTGTTTATTTGGATGTTGGAGACCCGTTGATATTGACAGGTAGGCAGTTCCAAGAATGACTAGAACTACTCTATTAAAACCTTTTAACCGCCATAGAATTTATCATCAAGCGTGCTCGTGTCGCCGACGGTATACGAAGTTACACGAAGTTTTGTCTTATTTATCAGACCGCGGCGAGATGAGCCCGATTTTGTATGTCTTATATATCAGTCTACGGCGGTTAAAAGGTTAAGGAGTGAATGAGCGTGAGTCACGCTAGACCGGGCCGGGCCCGGGTCGAGGCGTCCGACATGTCATTTTCTATGACGGATGATCGGTGATCACGTGGTGCTTTCCATAGAAAACGAAGCGCCGGAAGCTCCGGCCCGGCCCCGGGCCGGTCTGGCGTGAGTCATCCTTTAACCGATTTTTACCGCTAGCGGTCGGAAGTGGCAAATGGCCTTTAAAAGTAGAAAATTATAAATATCATAACAAATTGTTCGTTTAGGTTTTTAAAATATCAGGCACAAATTGTCATTTTTGGGCAGTCTTACCGCCCGTCGGGTTACTTATATACCAATATTGCATTTCATAATACCTACTGTGAGATTTATTTATTACAATTATCACATAAAAGTGTTACGGACACGATCTATAAAAAGGTAAATTTAAATCTTGAACTTAATCCTTTGCGTTTGCGTTATGCCGCTGCATTCCATTAATGGCTTGATTTATAGCGTCTTAAAAATGTATACCACCTTAATAACCATGTTCCTTTAATTTTGAATTACATAAGTTCTTTTACAATACCTCTGGTGCTACATTACGACACCGGTGGTATAATACCTAAACATTACGTAACCGCGTCGAAAATTTAAAGGGCCATATTATGTATGTACTGTAAAACGTTGTACGATACACGTGTGAATAGGTAATTTGCAACTCGTGTCGATTTAAAACACTCCCTTCGGTCGTGTATTAGAATCTGCCACTCGTTCCTATTTTTCGCACTTGTATTGTTAATTGTATCGTAATTAGGGAATGCAAATCGGTTATTTTCGGTTATTTTTTGTATGGAAATTATCGGTTATTAACCGAAATCGGTTAATAACCGATAATTTCCATACAACTATTAACAACAAATCGACAAAATATGTGTTCTCGCAAGCACTGACGTCCACGGCTCAGAGATTGGTATCAATCTCATGAATATCTGTGAAGTTTTAAAGGAGAATGGGCAATTTGTCCCATGGATGTATACTGTTGAGACATATCTCGTTTGAAAGGGCTTACACATAGCATTATGTTATTGTATGACACCAACTTTGGATAACGTGCAGGGACTGAGCTATTAAAAAAAAAGAGTGACGCATACAAACCGGTTTTTTACAATATACTTATTGTTATGTAGCTAATTGTTAGGTGTTTTATATGAAAGAACATGAAAAATGCTACACTTCTGTATACCAATACCTACGTTTAAGTACGTAAAGGGCTGGAATTAATTGATAAAACATATGCTTGAATTAAAAAAACTGTAATTAAACACTTAAGCTTGCTTGTATTATTTGACGACCGGTTTGGCCTAGTGGATAGTAACCCTGCCTATGAAGCCGATGGTCCCGGGTTCGAGTCCTGGTAAGGGCATTTATTTGTATGATGATACAGATATTTGTTCCTGAGTCATGGTTGTTTTCTATGTATTTAAGTATTTATATATTATATATATCGTTGTCTGAGTACCCACAACACAAGCTTTCTTAAGCTTACCGTGGGGCTTAGTCAATTTGTGTAAAAATGTCCTTAATATTTATTTATTTATTATTTATTATTATATACACAAGCCATATATAACAATTAAAAGCCATTTTTATAAGGTATTTTTAGAAAAGTAGACTTGCACTTAAATGCTTGCAGGGGCGGAGATAAAACTAGTTTATTAATTAATTCATTGTGGTAAATGCCGCTTTGATTGTTCTACCTGACACTAGATGGAGCTTTTGTAGCAGAATGGGCATTTTTACTATTGTTATACATAAATGAGACATATCTTATTTGGAAGGCACTTTAGCATTAATTTCTTATATGAAACCAAAGGCCGAAAGTATCCTGGGAAGATACTATTAATTATTTTAATCATGCACTGCGGCGTGAGCTGGAACTAAAAAATGTCACTCATCTAGGGTTACTTTTCAAACTATTTACATCACTTCGCGTGCCTGAAATATAAAGTTATTGCATTTCGTACATAATTACTGATATTATTCTTATATTTTCGTATATAATCAAGTCGCAGTAAACAACTTAAGTATGTATTTTGAAATCCTCTCTAGTACTGACATCTTGCGTGCAATAGAAGAACCAAATAAGCGGCAAATGCGGGATCCACATAGTCGCATTTAAACGCTCAAAAATGTCACTGAGAACTAAGAATTCACGACTTCACAAGTTTGTTTAAATCGGAACGTAGACAATATAAAAACTTTTTACAAAAAAAAGCAAACCGACTTCAAAAAGGATGAAATAAAATTTTATCCCTTTTGAAGTCTATGCGTTACTAACTGATATGTTTGAAGTCGGTGCCAAGCCAAATTTTGAAGCATACCATGATTTTGGTGCGATTCGATAAGGATGTACCTACGTTGGATTGCCTTACACGACGACAATGAACGTACTTTCTGTAGGTACAGTCGACGTTAAAAATATGTTTACACTTTTCGCCTTATTACAAAGGAGTAAGGTGCAAAAGTGTAAATATATCTTTGACGTCGATTGTATCTAAAGCCCCCTCCAGACTATGCGCGTGAATCGCGGGCGAAGCCGCGAACGCGAGTGTGGAGTCGATTTCGCAGGTCTGCGTTCAGGACTCCACACTCGCGTTCGCGGCTTTGCGCCGCGATTCGCGCACGAGTGTGGAGGAGGCTTAAGAACACACCTCAGAAAACACGATCAAACCTTCTTGGCGCAGTCTGTACCATGTTTGTCGGCACATTAGTGGAAATCCAATGCATTTTTTTTCGTCGTATTTTTTAAAGAGCATTTCTTACTAATGCTCGAACAGTCTATAGCACGCAAGTGTGAGATTGGGACTGAGTAATTTCCCGTCCCTTATCCAGAGGACTACATTTCAAAATATAAAACAATTTAAGAAATTTACCTTCTTGCCAAATTTCACCTAAAGCGGTTCAGTTGTTTAGCCTTGAAAAGGCGACAAAGAGGCAGACAAAATTACTTACACATTTGTAATAGTTATTAGTGCAGTTCTAATGGGATTTATAGCCATAAAGCTGATTATTTTGACTGGTATTGTTACTACTTGGCTTGGCACCGACTTCAAACATATCAGTTAGTAACGCATAGACTTCAAAAAGGATAAAATTTTATTTCATCCTTTTTGAAGTCGGTTTGCTTTTTTTTGTAAAAAGTTTTTATTTTTCCATTTTTAGTTTTAACGCATTGTTAAGAGCGCGACGCATGAATGAAAAACAAGATCATGTTTAACACTAAATTCGTGTACCTATTACTTTAATAAATATGTATGTAATCAGGAATTTACTCGAGTCCGTCTGGGAAATTATAATTCCTGTCACTACTACACTAAATCCATCCTCCGCCCCACCACTGGCCCAATCCTTCAACGCCCCGATCACTCAATCTCACAGCGCATCAACCCCTGATCCAGGAACCCCTCGACCCTGAACCAGGAATTTTCTCGAGTCCGTCTGGGAAATTATAATTCCTGTCAACTAAATCCATCCGCCCGCCCCGCCACTGACCCAATCCCTCAGCCCCCCGATCACTCAACCTCACAGCACATCAACCCCTGATCCAGGAACCCCTCGATCCTGAACCAGCAACCCTTCAACCGCCATTCCCCGACCCGTTAATCTCTGACCCCTTAACTCCTAACCCTAACCCCCGATCAGTAATAGCCTTACCAGCTTACCACGAGTTTGACATTGATATATTCGCTAGCATGTGTGTAACTTACTTCCTATGCATCTCGCTCGTACTAACCTTAGTGTGAGCGAGATGCATAAAAAGTTACATTTAGATGCATAAGACGTTAGCGAATATGTCAATGTCAAACTCGTGGTAAGGCTACAGTTGCAGTACATCAAATTGGTGGTTTTCGGAAGCAAATGCTCGAGTTACTTTAGAAAACCCCGAAATCACTTAACACGTGCCTTTAAAAATTGAGGAGTTCCCTCAATTCCTCATGGTTTCCATCATCAGACCAGAACCAAAAATAATACGGAAACACCGTGGAGGTAACTTCTTCCAAACAAAAAAAGAATTACTCAAATCGGATCACAGGTGCCGGAGTAATCGGTGAACATACTTACATTTAAAGAAATCATCATCATTATCATCAAAATAATCATCATCATCAGGTCTACTTCATCAAATTAGTGGTTTTCGGGAGAAAGTGCTCGAGTTGCTTAAGAAAACGCCCAAAACACCATGCATGTGCCTTTAAAAATTGAGGAGTTCCCTCAATTCCTCATGGATCCCATCATCAGAACAAAACCAAATTAAAATGGGACCAACTCGGAGGTAGCTCCTTTCAAACAAAAAAAGAATTACTCAAATCGGACTACGGATGTCGGAGTAATCGGTGAACGTACATAGAAAAAAAAAAAAAAAAAAAAATAGCCACAACCGAATACAGAACCTCCTCCTTCTATGAAATTGAAGTCGGTTAAAAACGAGAGGTCACCATGAACATCGTAAGTTTCATTATATTTGTCTCATTTTGTTGCTCTTACATATTCGAGTGATAAAGCAAGATAAACGAGACATAAGTTTCGAAGTTCACGGTGGGGATATAACCCTGGCGGTCAGGCTAAGTCTCGGAGTAATTAACAATGGAGCCGCCATCAAGAGGCGTTCCCCTCTGTCGAAAATAGGCGGCCAATGGTCAACCACATGTCAACCATATGTATGGACTGACGTTTATCTGACATGACGTACCTATACATTTGACGTGCCCCTCCCCCGCAAAAAACGGCAGATTATTTTGTACCGAAAATTTCAGACATGGCGTCTCCGTTGGTTATATCCTCTAAGGGCTAAGTGGTCTATAGAACCTAAAGTCAGTCCAGTCCAGATGATCAGGAAAAAAATTGGCGTCAATTTCATCTAGCGTCCAAGGTACTTGATTTATCGCTCTTCAAGAAAATATTAGTGAAACATTAGAGCCGGTACAGACGGACTGCAACTTGTTTAGGAGCTGCACGCCGACTGCAACGTTGGCGTGCAGTCGACGTGCAGTTCCCATACAGATTGCAGTCGGGTTGCAGTACCTACTTTGCAGTCCGTCTGTATCGGCCCTATGAGTTTGCGTCGCGAGTCGAAGGTGCGTTTCTTTCGTTTGCCTTAAAAAGCACGATGAAATTATATTATGACATACATAATATAAATACCGATACATTATAATTATATATTATTAAATAAAACCTTTCAAAACTTTAAGTATAATATACAGTGAAACCTGGTTAAGTGGAATCTGGATAAGTGAGAAACCTCTATAGCTGGGACTCATGGTGCGGTCCCGACACTTTAGCACTGAATTACCTCTGTTAGTGAGATAAAACGAACCTCTATAACTGGGATTAGTTGTTGTGATTTTATAGTCAGATTTACCTCTATAATTGAGACAGAGAGTGTATTTTACCTCTTTTACTGAGACTATATTTATAAGATTACATTTTCCTAATTGTTTTTTAGAATTTTATAGTAATTGACCTCTGTATCTGAGATAAAGTTAGTCTATGGCCTCTCTAACTTGGACTTTATTGATCAATTGCCGTATTCTTACTAACTCTTAGTCTATCCACAAATTCCGCATTTGCTTGATTGTGTCTAAACGACTTCTAGTTTCATTTAGTTACTTTATGTAAGTAAGTAGTTAAAACTATTGATAAGTAACACAAATAAACACATTTTCATTTTATAATTTTCTAAGAGGCAATGAAGTTCGTATCAAAAATTGAAAAAATCTATCATTCGAAAATAGAATCATTAAAAATAAATTTGAAGAAATAATTAATAGACGTAAGAAATATTTAGGGACAAGGATTATTTTACCTTATTTATTTTTAAACATAATTACTAAATACCTTATTAACCACCTCTATAACTGAAATATCCTCTATTCTCACCTCTATTAATGGGACCCTCTGTAAATGAGACAGAAATTTATTTGTACCTGGCTAACTGAGAGCCTGGGTAAGTGGAATACCTCTTTAAGTGAGACAAATCTGCTTGTCCCTTGAAGTCTCACTTATCCAGGTTTCACTGTATTTATTTCATGCAAACTAAGAAATATTTCACGACATACATTTTCTTCACGCATAAATATTAGCAGGACGAGTCAACAATTCAACGTAAAGCAAGCATTGGGAATAAGTGTGAAAAAGTACATCAAGATTTGGGAATGGCTAGTGGGCCAATCTCGGATCATTTGCGAAAGGTTCGCTAAGGGCGTCCGCTAGTTGGCACGGGTGCACGCGAGTACGGTGTACGTAGATAAAATCCGTCGCATGCGTCCGCGGCAGTATATGAGCGCCACTAACTGACGCAAACGCGTGCGGTGGATTAAGAGCCACCACACACTAGCGTCTCCCGAGCGTCGGCGTCTAGTCATTTCTATGGCTGCTCCTCGACGCAGCGGCGCCATTTTCCATAGCGCTGACTGCGCCATTTTCCATAGCGCTGACTATATAGACGCCGACGCTCAAAAGACGCTAGTGTGGGGTAGCCCTACGGTGTCATGCTCCCCAGCAGAACCACCTTAGCTTTAATGATGAATTATTAATATCTCTTCTTCCTCGCGTTATCCCGGCATTTTGCCACGGCTCATGGGAGCCTGGGGTTCGCTTGACAACTAATCCCATGATTTGACGTAGGCACTAGTTTTTACGAAAGTGACTGCCATCTGACCTTCCAATCCAGAGGGGAAACTAGGCCTTATTGGGATAATTATTAGGCCTTAATGAATATATCAAATTATAGACTAGTTTAGAATTATTTGATGTCATCTATGTTAAAGCTAAGGTGGTTCAGCTAAGGACCATGACACGGATTAAGTACGATTCCTATCGAACGGGCGGAGTCGGAGCGCGTTTCACATTTAAACGGCCTTAAGCCGGTCGGGTCTTCGCGGACGCGGACGGCTCCGGACGAACTCCATCGCTTCTGCCATACATGATGATTAGGCACATTGAAAATGCGCTACGCCGCGACCCGACCACTACTGTCGGTGGGAATCGTATATTAAAAAAACTGCAACGTTGCGCGTGTGCACGGAGCGGGCGAGCGGGTTAATGAAAAATGTAGGTGTGACCTGCCTGACGCGTCAGGCGGGCGCGTTAGTTGGATTTTACCTACGATTTCACCTGCTCCGTGCATCCGCGCCAGCTAGCGGACGCTCTAAAAGCTCCTAATGAGGCTGCTTTGCATTAGGTAGATGCCCCACACGCGGTTAGTTCCTGATTCGCCGGATTCTTTTTTCGTCGGATTCTCATATAAGTACTCGGATTGTGACGTAAATCCGGCGAAACAGGAATCCGGCGAATCGGGAACTAACACCACACGCCGGTCCGGTGTGCGAGCGAGGGATATCGCTGTATACGTACCAAAAGCCAGGGATAGACTAGGGACAATTGTCCCACAACAAGTGTCGCCAGCGACGTCGGGTGAAGTGCCGCAACGTTGCCGGACTTCGTTCGAAATGTCGGGCGACATTGCGCGACTTGCATATAATGTCGGGTGAAGTCCGGCAATGTCGCGGCATTTCACCCGACGTCGCTGGCGGACAGGTGTCCTGCTGGGACCACTGTCCCCAGTCTACCACTGGCTTAGCACTAGGCCAATTCGAACGAGCACCTGACGATAAACCGACATTAGAATAATATCGGAATCATAACAGTTAGCTGTAATTCACGCGTCTATTGCGATCGGACTTGTCCGCACAAGATATGATTCCAATATTATTATACTATCGGTATAATGTCAGGTGCACGTTCAAATTGGCCTGACTGTCTCACTCGCACACCAAAGCAGCGTGAGGATCCGCTCATCCGGCCGGCAAACGCGCATACGAATTTAGTTAGGTATCTGCAATAATATGTTACGCAACGAAAGCCGCAAAAATATGTGACACGATTTTATTTGTAGAGCCATAAGAGCGTGTCACATATTTTTGCGGCTTTCTTTGTATAGCGTAAGGGCGTTCGCTTACTGCCAGTAAGTTACTGGTGCGGTTGCAAGGAGCGGGTGAGCGGGTTAACAAAAAATAGTATGACGGATTTTTCCTACAAAATGGCACCCCCTTGCGTGCGCCTGCTCCGTGCACCCGCGCTTTGTCCATAAGTAAATACTATAATCCAAGTCCTACCGTAGGACCTAAAATCTTCTTCTGTGATTACTATCACAGAAAAGTATCAATAGATAAATACTGTTGACAGTTAGTCAACAGTATTTAATACAATAATTACACTAAAACAATGTACATTAAGAATACAGAACCTATGAATAAAATGTACCTACCTAGGATAGCAATAGCTGCATATCAATGAAATATAATTGAAATAATATTATATTACTACAAGTAGTACGACCTACCTATTACTTTAGTTTTAATGTTCGAACCATTGGTTCTGTATTCTATGCACATTATGATTTATTTTTAAACCTTACATATCTAACCAACTCAACATAAGTAGGTAGGTACTACACATTATTATTTGCATTTTTCTTGAACTATGCTTGATTTTTCTTGTTTCGATGCATCCTTGTTTTAGTGTCGTATACTCTCGTATAGTCTCTGAAATTATAATTAACAATTTATATCTTGTTTCCTGACATGTTAGAAGTTGGTTTCTTTTTTTAAGATTAATAGTTTTATTTTACCATTTTTTATTTAAATACCGTCTGTGGGGTAGCTAGGTAGCATTTGTCTCCAATAGGGTAAGTGCCTATAGACATTTTTTTACTATGTACCTACCCAGTTACTTAGAGACTTTACCGCTAGGTATTTCTTATGAGTGACGCAGCAATTTGCAAGACTCGTTCCTGTCTGGCCAAACAGTGACGTCACTAAACAGTTTTGTCCTTCGGGTACGTTTGATCAAGATTTAGAGAATTCCTTCAAGTTAATTTTGTATCAAGCAGTATTGTCTGCGAACGATGCTATTAAGCTTAGAAATAAATTAAAAGTGGAAAAAATCCTGTCCTGTAGTACTTGAACCCACAACTACGTTCGTTGGGTGGGATGTGGTGGTGGGGTGGTTAAATTTTTCATGGAACCCCTTATCTAAGCTGAACCTTGACACAAATGTTCATTAAAGGCTACTTGCATAGCCAACTTATCGAAGAAGATAAATCACCAAACGTGAAATATGAACAGCTCTACTCTAGTCCTGATCGTAAGTTCCACTTCATCAAATGGCATTTATTTTAATGAAAATGCTTGGTTTTTTAATGACAGTGAATAAAGTCGGTACATGTGTGCCTATAAGATTCGAGGAGTTCCCTCAGTTGAGATTAGGTAACATATAAAGAACCCGGCCGTATAACCTCCTCATATAGAATTCGGTAAAAAAAATATCTTCACAGCACCGTCCTTTTACTAAGAAGGGATTTTAACTACTACAACTTGCGTACTTACTTAGTACTTACTTTTGGTTGTAGATTGGATGGACCTCGTTATCATTCCGGGCGGAAAGGGATTTCACCGCATGAAAAAAGAGACACATAGTGAATTGTTGTTCTACCAAAATTGAAAGTATAGTATTTTCAAAAAACGAAGGCCGTACCGTACGGTGGCAGTTTATACTGTTTACGGTCTTCTCCATACAATTTATAACCTTATAATGCCAAATCTCGCAAAATTGTTACTGAGAAAGACATCTCATCGTCAGAGGTGTATTCGGGTATTACCGAATGTCGGATAATTCCGAAATTCAGATGAAAATCACCCTTAATTCCATCATAATAAAAGTCTCTTTTCGGAATTATCCGACAGTTTTCGACATTCGGAATTACCCGAGTAAACCTTACCTACTCTTCCTGTTTGAATGATACATTATATAATACATTACGCAGAGTCATTTGTGCTTTGACTTTTTTAGTTAGGTTAGATTCATTCAAAAGGTGCAATAATGGCCTGACTCGCTCATCAGAACTCGTCCTAGACAAAAATATTCCTATAAACATCTTACTTGCTACAGACTTACAGAAAAAGACATATCGCCAAACGTGAAATTCATGTCATTGAAGAGTTCCATTTTCATCTACATCAGCTGTCCCACTTCATCAAATGTTGCTTATTTAGATAAAAATGCTTGAGGTATTAATGAAAATCCAAAAGTAACTACTTATATGTAACCTATGAGATTTGAGGAGTCCCCTCGATTCCTTGTGGAATCCATCATCTGAAATGGTCCTTGGTGCAAATGTTACTATAAACATCTTACTTGCTAAAGACTTACAGGAATAGATTTGAGGAGTCCCCTCGATTCCTTGTGGAATCCATCATCAGAACTGGTCCTTGGCGCAAATGTTACTATAAACATCTTACTTGCTAAAGACTTACAGGAATAGATTTGAGGAGTCCCCTCGATTCCTTGTGGAATCCATCATCAGAACTGGTCCTTGGGGCAAATGTTACTATAAACATCTTACTTGCTAAAGACTTACTGGAATAGATTAGAGGAGTCCTCTCGATTCCTTGTGGAATCCATCATCAGAAATGGTCCTTGGCGCAAATGTTACTATAAACATCTTACTTGCTAAAGACTTACAGGAATAGATTAGAGGAGTCCTCTCGATTCCTTGTGGAATCCATCATCAGAAATGGTCCTTGACATAAATGTTACTATAAACATCTTAATTGCTAAAGACTTATAGGAAAAGACATAATCGTCAAACGTGAAATTCATGTCATTGAAGAGTTCCGTTTTGATGTACATCAGCTGTCCCACTTCATCAAATATTACTTTTTTAATGAAAATAAAATAGTTACTACTTATATGTAATCTATAAGATTTGAGGAGTCCCTTCGATTTCTTGTGGAATCCATCATCAGAACTGGTCCTTGGCGCAAAAGTTACTATAAACATCTTACTTGCTAAAGACTTACAGGAATAGGCAAATCACCAAACATGAAATCGTCCTTAAAACCTTATATCTAATATTACTATGTGTACCTATGTTTTTAAGATTTGAGGAGTTTCTTCATGGAATCCATCATCAGAACTGGACCTTGATTCATTTGTTCCTGAATGATAGGTGAGGCCCTAAAGCGGATTGGGTTCTACCAAAAAAAAAATATATATATATAATTATATATATATATATATAAATATATACCAAAAATACCAAAAATAAGTAATATAATACCAGTTCAATGGTGCGCAAGTGGCGTATGTGCACATTTTCGTTGGTGCGCATGTTCGCCTGGCGTGAAAGGGCTAATCAACCCTACTTTTGGCATCTTTGATTAATGATTATGATTAGGTAAAAAAAGTTAGACCAAGATAAATCTGCAACAATTTTGATAGCACACGCAGTGCAAGTGTTATTTTAAAATTGAAAAACTGCTATGAAATTATGTGCGTTATAACACATATCTTGATATAACTCTACAATGTTGATTTGGATGGGCATGGGGGAAGAAAAAAATGTCAACAATCTACGTCAAAATATTAATTGCTTCAATCAGAATATGTTATTATTAATCCTTCCACTTCCTTATAAAAGCCATTCAGATATCTATCTGGCTCTTGATTTATCATGTGCCGAAAATCCACTGTCATTTTATTTCTAACAGAGGTTCACCTTGACAATGTCTGGGTGTAGTCGTCTTACATCTTCAATTTTGGAATTAATGATTTTCCATCTGAAACATTTTCTGTGTTATAGGTATTACTTACAAATCTTTAGGTCCTTGGCTCCAAATATTTTGTGGACACTAAATGTAACAACTTGTTGGTAGTGGGAATAATCCGAATACGTTCAGTCGACGTCAAAGATATGTTTACATTTTTCGCCTTATTACAAAGGAGTAAGGTGCAAAAATGTAAACATATCTTTGACGTCGACTGTAGTCTGTACCTAGCCAATACATCCTTTTATAGACAGCATAATATTATTAGTTCGTTCGAAGCGATAGGCATCGTATTTTTTAAAAAGCTGACCATAACTATATTTGCATTTGTCTTGTCTAGATTGGAAACTCACTGTGTTGTGTACAGTTTAGGTAATGACCGTAGTAATATTACAAAAAAACTGGTCAATATAAGAAAATGCTCATAGTGTTCTGTTATTGAGTTTCGTTATTGGATTTTAGGTGTGCGAAAAATCTGCTTTTTGCATTGCCTATTTTTGCTTTGACCTTTTTAAATTCTCTTTCGATAAAGAACATTTTAATCAACATGACATTTACCTATATTAAATTATCGGGTATGAAATGACGGGAGTTAAAAGGCTGTTATTAATAAACGTGATTAATTCAAAAGCTATCAAGTATACGAATAAATAAAGTGGAGCAGCTGTTAATTGTAATCAGAGACCAGAATTTTGGCGCCATCATTACAGTAAAGGTAACATTCCATTTCCGACTGCAGCTGGTCTACTGCTCCGACACTACTGGAGCTACCTGAAAGCGTCGGTGTGGTTTACGTAAGACGTAGCATTGACCAAATAATTAATGCCCGTCGATATCTGACACTCAAGACTCCGATTACAATTCAATCTTACACTAGGATAGTCACGGCAATAAATAAGTACGTTAAAGAATTTTAGTAAACTTATATGGCCCTGGCTATATTTTATTGAAGTTGTTCTCGGTTTTGAGGCTCAAGTAGACAGTGTAAGAACTAGCATGCGAATTTAGTTACATTGCCGACTACTAAGGTATGTAACGAAACTTACATGCGATTTTTCGTACTTCTAATTAGCTAGTTTAACTACAGTGGAAACTGGATAAGTGGAATCGCAAGGGACCGGCTGTTTAGTTCCGCTTATCCAGGTTTTCCATTTATCCAGTTTTCCACTTAACCAGGTTCAAATAAAACGTTTTCTCACTTACAGAGGCTCTCGCTAACAGAGGTTGTGGATGCTAGTAATGTCGCTTATAGAGGTCACGTATGGTATGATCAAGACTTAAATAAGCATCTTTTATTAAATATGTATGTAGATATGTATGTATTAACAAAAATAGGTATGTAATCCTGACTTTAAAAAAAGCAATACTGTAAATAATCCACAGTACCTACTCGTATACAATTTTCAAAATTACAAAAACAAAATCACTCCTAATATTTATTTATGCAAGAGAAACCAGTATGGTTAAATAAATCAATGTACCGATCTACCGATTATACTTTAATGCAAAAAAACTGAACGATGTGTGATCTCATACAAAATACGTAGTTAAGACACGAACCATAACGTTAACGAAACAAACTACCCTCCTTGTGACGGTTTATTAAAAATAGAAATTTTATAACGCCGAGCTATTCCACTCATAGAGGTTTCGGAGACGGCTGCTTCCAGTTACAGAGGTAAAAATAAGAAATTTTCGAAAAAATGGATTTCGCTTATAGAGGTCCCAAAATTCCACTTATAGAGGTAATTCGTTGCCAAGGGACTGGAACCGAGAACTTGGGTCCACTTAAAGAGGTTTTCCACTAACCCAGGTTCCACTTATCCAGTTTCCACTGTACTTTAAACTAGTTTCTAAGTTGGCACTTTGCTCATACTTCGTTTGAAACTATGCTTGCCGCAGCACCAAGTGGCGAGTTGGGCAATATAAGTTAGATACTTATACCGTACTCTTTTATGCGTAATAGTACCTGCACTCATGTTGCGATTCCCGCTCCATAAGGCCGTGCAAGTGCAAAAGAGATTCAAGACCTGACTTGCCACTAAGTTTTGCGGCAACTATAGTTAAAAATATAAATGTTTCAGGTAAAATAACGCCGGGCCTGCCAAAACCACAAGTGCCCCCGTTCCACACGACGGTCGGGAACGTCACCGTCTCCGCGGGCGGCATGCTGGCGCAGCTCGGCTCTGGGTTGCTGGTCGTCCCTCTAGTGGGGATCATCTCTAATGTTGCCATCGCTAAGGCATTTTGTAAGTTGCTATGTCTGTCCCATCACGGAGCAATGGTATTCCGGACCTTTGGGAGGCGTGCGGGCAGGCGAAACCGACACCGAGGGGATGCTGCCCTTGCCCGTGTTATGGGACGCACGCAGAGGCAGCACCCGCGGGTGTAAGGACTATTGAGAGTTGATGGAATCTAAAATGAACTAGGTTATAGGGTGAAAGCGGTGGACTAGAGCTATGGGATAAAAAGAAATAAAAGATGAGCTTTCCTTCAACAGTGTACAAGTCCCACAGGCTCAGAGCAGAGCACTTAGCTTTTGAATTTGTTTTATTTTGCCTTGATGGTCAAAAAAATATTACTACCTACAGAGCGAATTATTCATCAGTATATGTTACTGGTGATTTTTTATGTTTTTTACTAGAAATGTATCTAAGTAAAGTGTCATTCTATGGAACTTGCTAACTATGTAAACAAACCGCCATATTGAAATTGTCAAAGAATTATGAAATTTATGAATTTACTAGTGACTTTTGTTTAATACATAGTTACTTATTAACTCACATTTATAGACGGGTCTAACGCGAATTTTACTTAGTTAGCAAGTTCCATAGAAAGACACTTTTATCTTAAGTACAGCTTTTATCTTAAAGTAGATCGTAATATGAATATAAACTAGATGTTAATATGATGGAGTCTTTTCACCTAACTGCATGACGCAAATAAGGGTATTTATTGTGTGTATCGTGAGTGATTCACGTTCATTCTCAATTCAAAATGTTGAATTGAGAATTAACTTTTAACAGTTCTCATTCCGAAAATACTTATTAAATTTCTCTATTCTGTCAAGTCTGTTTTAAATGTTTTAATGGCCGTGATACAAACTAATCTTATTCCAATAATTTCAGCAAACGGCAAAACGTTGGACGCAACACAAGAGATCATAGCTCTCGGCGTTTGCAATGTGGTGGGTGCTTTCTTCCGCTCTTTCCCCGTTAACGGTTCCTTCACTCGAAGTGCCGTGAGCGACGCTTCGGGCGTACGCACCCCCGCCGCTGGATTCGTTACCGGTGAGTAAAAACCAGAAGTAACTACACGGAGCAAGCGATCAAAATGGTATAAACATGACGTGATGGGCGCTTTCTTCAGCTTCTTCCCAGTTAACGGTTCCTTCACTCGAAGTGCCGTGAGCGACGCTTCGGGCGTACGCACCCCCGCCGCTGGATTCGTTACCGGTGAGTAAAAACCAGAAGTAACTACACGGATCAGGCGCTCAAAATGGTGTAAACATGACAATGCAAAGTCTTTGACTCCTTTCCCGTGAATGGTTATTAAAACCACAAGTAGACACGCACCATGCGTGTATGTGTGAGCAGGTTCAATTAAATAGATGTTTTTTGTCGATTCAGTTTTTGGATTTTTTTCAAAATTGCTAATAAATGGGGGTGCACGAGGTCTACGGCTCGCAGAGTTTAGTTTACATGTACATTAATACTTACATTCATTAAATTAATAAACATCATTAAACACACAAACTGTTGCATTTTGCTCGTTCAAAATTCGTATGCTGTTGAATAAATTGCTGCACAGATAACCTTTGCATTGGATTCTCGCTGCACCAATTTGTAAATGTTAAACATGTTAACAATAAATTTGCTGAATCCAGATGCGAATTTCTGTGATCATTTCGTACGTAATTTATGTACAATGATAAATTGGATGAATAAAAGTTTTTGATATTGTTGTATTTAAATCGTACGCGAGACATCGTAAACACGCCAATATGAGATTTTATAATTTATGAAACACACGCCAAAAATACAGAAATAAAGGGCCCATACAGATGGACTGCAAAATTTGTATGGGAACTGCACGTCGACTGCAACGTTGGCGTGCAGTTCCCATACAAGTTGAAGTTAGGTTGCAGCATTGACGTATAATATCTAAGGACGGGCCTTACAGGTACTGAAACTGGTACTAGTTCAGCGGTGTTACTCACGAATTCCAGCCAATCGTGCAGTCTAACGCAACTAGTCGCGACCAATAGCGCGCTTAATGCGAACCCATCAACCAATCGCGCGCGTGATGCGAACTCATCAACCAATCGCGTTGTAGCGGTTTCACACCGCTGTACTGGCCCTGTTATGTCTCATTATTATTGCCCGTAAAGCCAGTCCCTAGATATCTATGTCAATGGGTTGCAATTCATCTGTACCGGTCCAAAATGTCTTCAAATACAATGGAGTCCGTCTTCTAGAGTCTAAATCGAATAAAGGGAGTTCCTGAGTTATATATGTTCTGTAGGTATCTAAGTAGGTATGCATGTATCTATGTAAGTATGTATATCGCCACCTAGTACCTAAAGTACAAGCTTTGCTTAGTTTGAGGCGAGGGCGATCAGTGTAAGATTGCCCCCAAATATTTATTTATAAAACATGCTAACGGTTTAAAAAACAGAAGCCAAAACTTAGTTCATATTTTTGCGTAGAACTCGACGCGACAACGTGAACTCGGAACTTCATAAATCATAAATACCGCATCATACTTTACGTCCCGGCGCCCCATGTGGTTTTAAAGTGTTCAGACATTCAAAGAATTTATTTGTTCTGCATACGTTTATTACAAGAAGATAAAACAAATATGTCGCTTAGAATACCTACAGGTTTTTAATACTTGTGTTATTATTCCTGGTGGTGAACTTAAGCTTAAACCTACATTTAAAGTTAGGTAGCTACTTACTAAAGATTAATTGATTGTATACCGGCTAATATAGATATCGTTGTACGTCTTTGTACATAATGCGGTCACTCTGGTTGTCAAAAGTTGGCATAAAATATGCCAGTCTCAACCAAGAGGTCTAGCTTCTATTTGAAGTCAACCTTATCGACAACCGACAAAGTGGTACCTTTTAGTTGAAAACGGCACAAATATGGTGCTGTATAGCGGCATCACTTTGCCTCTTAAACGGCGGGCAAGATTTTACTTAGACATATCTTAGCAGTCAATGTATTTTTGGTAGCTAATACCGTAGCTACCAAATATTAGACACAACTGTAGCCGCCGTGCAGGTCAGGATGTCGACGACTCAAATAAAAAGCTTCAATTCTTAGTGAGCTGATATAATTTTCCAAAGTACTGGTTTACAAGGGTTCTTGACTAAACGGTTAAATGTAGAAGTGGTGTGGTTATTGTATGGAGGCTGATGAGAGAGTGATTTGCAATATTTGGTCAGTACAAAAGGTGGTTTAAACTTGGGTGCCTCTAATTGGCCGCGATACAGAGTATGTGGAGCGCTCCTATTGGTGCTTTAGAAAAAGCTTCCAAATACTAGCCGAGCCCGACGGCTGCGTTTAGCTACTGCATTAGGAAAGTATTAAGAGTTTATACAAATAAAAGGTTGCGTTCGCAACACAACTCAATAAATTGATTTCTTTTTTTCAGGAATAATAGTGCTATTGACTCTGGCACTACTAACCCCGTACTTCTACTTCATCCCTCGGGCAGCCCTGTCCGCCGTGATCGTGTGCGCCGTGCTACATATGGTCGACATCGACATCATTAAGAAACTGTGGAGGTCCAGCCGTGAGTATTGATCATAATAGGCCCGATTTTTATTGTTTTATCAATTTTTTAGGGTTCGGCCGTATCTCATGAACCGTGATAGCTAGGCAGTTGAAATTTTCACACATGATATTAACAAAAAATACTAAAAACAGAATAAAATAAATATTTAAACGGGTTGATGATGTTGTATTTTTTGGGATATAATATATCCCGCCTAGAATGGGGAGCTCTTCAAACCGAATTTCATCCATCATTTCAATATAACGGAAAAAACCGGCCAAGTGCGAGTCGGACTCGTACACGAAGGGTTCCGTACCACTACACAAAAAACGGCAAAAAAATCATTATTATTATACAAAATCACAACTTGACCCAATATGTAATTTTCCGTTCAGTTACCTACGAAAATACCAGACTTTTTCGTAACTTAATGGAAGATTTTTAGGACATACATTTTAAGACCGACTAAATCTGAAATCTAAAAAAAAATCGACAACAAAATATAAATCGGCTCCATGTATTAATATTTGTACTTAATTAAGGTATTACATATTTATACTTACATGTTAATTATTTTTATTTATTCAAACAAAATTTATATAGTCTGACACTATTAACCCTGTCCCTACAATTTAGAGTTAACTTATTATCTAAGGTACACTACACTTTACAAAAACAGTTTTATAAAATACCACTAACCACTACCATCCATCGCCTCACAATACTTCAGACAGATACTACATACACTTGCCCATCAACTTACAAACAAATCACTTTCAGGAGCCCATAACCCTTCAAGTGGCGGTCAACCCGTGAATGGTCGATGCGAAAACCAGTAAACTGTCATCCACCAGTGAGTGGTTAATGAGGTTTTTACGTATTTAGAGGTGAAATTGAACGCATTTAAGTATAGTTACGCACTGCTAGCGCCCAAAATTACGTAGCGAGTTAGAGAAGGATAGCATACCATAAGAAACACAAAAACACTTGGTATAAAATTTGTTGCTGAGGACCATTGATTCGGGATCGACCGCCTAGTACGAGGTCAGACTCATTTTTTAAGAGGTTGTTTTGTAAAAGAAATTGTATCTTAGGTCCCTTTTATCGATTTAATCTTAAAGATAAAAGTCTTCCTTTGATAATTAAATAGCAATTACCTCCAATAATCAATTACTTTTATGGTGGTAGTCATTTTTAACAAGGAAGCTGGAAAACTGTCATTCTTCCGGAGTTTGATTACGTCTGGCCAAATGTATAAACATTAGAATAATTTAATTGCTATATTCAAATAGCCTATATAACGCTGATTCTAACAATATGTGCTTTAATATTCTTTAAAACATAGAAAAGCTTAACTCGACGATTTTGTAAAATTTTCCTAATCTGCGCTGACCACCCACCGGGGCCCCGCCACTTGACTACTTTTCGCGTTTTCGCTGGCGCCACTGGAAGGGATAATGTCCTTAGTACCTAGTAGCTTTCAAAGTTACAGCCCTTAAATATAAACGGACTACATTTTGATTTTATAGCATTTAATTTAATAGATGCAGCTTGGGCCAGCACTTTATTCTTTTCTACAAAAACAACAGACTGTCCACACTGATTCAACTGACTTATTGAATTTTTAATTTTTTTATTTTTTTTAAACAAAACTTTTTGTTTACGGAACAAAAAGCAAATATTATTCTTATCCCAAATAAAGAGGTTAACCCTGGGACTACCGCGATGAAAGACGATGATAACAAGGGCTGTCCTAACTAAACATTAGCTCGAACCAAACAAAACACTGTCATTCTCAAAACCTGAGTTTCAACCCTGTTTCCAATAACCATCAGTAGTAGATATTACAATATCTGACTACGATATAAACACGAAAGGTATAACTACTTATACATCTCACCGGTTTGTACCAATGAGTTTTTAAGAACTTATGTACGAAATGATATTTACCAGTCGCTTTTCGGTAAACTCACCATGTATATTCAGGAACAAATCAACAAGTTATGCTTACTTATACATAAGTTAAGACAAAGTTTCCTCCTTCTCAGAAACTTACATCTTCCATTTGTCAACAGGACTAGATATAATACCATTGTACATTTGTGTGCTGCCTTGCGCTCGGTATAGAGATCGGTCTGATCTGTGGAGTGGCCATCGACAACTTACATCTTCCATTTGCCAACAGGACTAGATATAATCCCTTTGCTGGGTACATTTGTGTGCTGCCTTGCGCTCGGGATAGAGATCGGTCTGATCTGCGGCGTGGGCATCGACGTCCTTTTGCTCTTGTACTACAACTCCCGACCACCTCTCGACGTGAAATATATTGAGGTATGAATTGATTATCCTTAATTCTTTATAGAGAACACTTAAATAGTATACATCTTTTTGTATTTTTTTCTCATGCAAAATTTATCGACAGGACTAGATTGCCAAATTCCTTGTAGCATCGTTGCTCGTCCCGTGAGCACGCCTTATGCTCGTTAATAAACATATGTGACGTTTTCAAGTAAAAGTAAAAGTACCACATTGTCGGTTGTCGATAAGGTTTATTTCAAATTGAAGCTTTTTATATTTCAGGAAGAAAATCTCCCACCACATTATTCTATCCACCCAGTGGGCAATCTCCATTTTGCTGGAGCGGAAAAAGTGAGATTAAAGCTCTCTTCGCTGAAAAATGATAATAAAGCGACATTAAAGCAACTAACTATCGTACCTGGAGCTAATGACAGTGTTTTATCAAACGGAGCTGTGAGCCAGTGCAATGGCGGTGCAAGTAATGCGACAGGAAGAGATACTGCTGGCCGGAGGTCGAGTGTACTTGTGATACATTGCGACTGTTTGTATAGATTAGACTATACATTTTTACAGGTTTGTAATGTTTGCATCTTTATTTCGAGATTTCTTTTAGGTACTATTTCTATTATTTATTATTAGATTTATATTAATTAGCCTCCTAAAATCATTAAAAATGTTACATGGCTCCTCTACACGATGGGCCAACGTCGGCCAATCCAAATTTATGCGTTAGAGGGAGAAAGTGATATTGCTATCTCATTCTACCGCATAGCTGCGTCCCTTGGATTGGCCGACGTTGGCGCATCGTGTAGAGGAGCCAACAAACTTGAACAATGTTTTTGTAGATTAGTTAATTTATTAACCTTTAAAGTGATGAAGTTTAAGTTTACAGTTAGTACTAACCTCGCGTTGGTGTGGTGAAAAAAAAAATTAGGGTACCAAATTTGTTTAACCCTCTTGCTTTGAAACCCTCGCAACGTTCAAGATTCCACTTTTCAAAGCACTCGCTACGCTCGTGGTTCAGAGTCTTTCACTTGCTCGGGTATCAAAATTACCACGAGGAGTCAAACAACAACTTTGCCTCCTTGTAAAATAAATAACTATTTGAGGCTATAATTGAACATTCAATGCACTTACCGCAACGCAAACCGCTACGTCAAATCCCGATGCTGCTATGTTGACGCACACACCGCAAACTCGGTTAAAATACCTGCCCTATTAGATTGGTATTCCGTACATTATTGTTTACAATATGTAGTGTATTATGTAAAAAAAATATGTAATTAAAGATATATCTTTAATTACATAATTTTTTTACATAATACACTACATACTGGTTCCTTATTTATGAGAAATGATGTGCATTTTCAGTACAGTTTTAAGAAGTTACATTATGTCGTATTAAAAAATCATAGAAAAACGAATTAATTTCAGCGCCTGTCAGACGAACGCAAGATCGGATGAAAGTAGGTTTTAATACCAACACATAATTATTAGGTTAATTGAATTAAATTACTTATAGCTTCAGTGTGTTTAGTTCGTTAATCAAACATAATTAACTTTGATATACTATTTCTGCTTAATTATTGAGTAGTTAGTGAATTATTAAACGCGGTTGGGTTTGAAAATAAAACAAACAGTGCAAAATCATTACGATAGTTTGTGAAAAATATGTATGTATATTGGAACTTATTTAATTCATAATTTTCCAGAGTATGAAGATGTTAGTGACAGAGTGGTCACGCAGTGGACTCGTGGTGTGGTGCGACGCGCTTCCTCTAGTGAGAGATCAGCTAAGAGCTGTTCTACCTGACGCCGTGTTTTGTGATACTCAGCAGTTACCAGTAGTTCTTGCAGGTAATTGACTTACATGTATAAAAATTTAGTGACAAAGTGGTCACGCAGCGGACGCGTGGTGTGGTACGCTGCGCGGCCATTCGTGAGAGAACCGGTAAGGGCTGTTCTATATGACGCCGTGTTCTGTGATACACAGCAGTTACCAGTAGTTCTTGCAGGTAATTGACTTACATGTATAAAAATTTAGTGACAAAGTGGTCACGCAGTGGACTCGTGGTGTGGTGCGACTCGCGTCCTCTAGTGAGAGAACAGCTAAGGGCTGTTCTATATGACGCCGTGTTCTGTGATACACAGCAGTTACCAGTAGTTCTTGCAGGTAATTGACTTACATGTATAAACATTTAGTGACAGAGTGGTCACGCAGTGGACGCGTGGTGTGGTGCGACGCCCGGCTGCTCGTGAGAGAACAGCTAAGGGCTGTTCTATGTGACTCCGTGTTCTGTGATACACAGCAGTTACCAGTAGTTCTTGCAGGTAATTGACTTACATGTATAAACATTTAGTGACAGAGTGGTCACGCAGTGGACGCGTGGTGTGGTGCGACGCGCGTCTGCTCGTGAGAGAACAGCTAAGGGCTGTTCTATGTGACTCCGTGTTCTGTCATACACAGCAGTTACCAGTAGTTCTTGCAGGTAATTGACTTACATGTATAAAAATTTAGTGACAAAGTGGTCACGCAGTGGACTCGTGGTGTGGTGCGACTCGCGTCCTCTAGTGAGAGAACAGCTAAGGGCTGTTCTATATGACGCCGTGTTCTGTGATACACAGCAGTTACCAGTAGTTCTTGCAGGTAATTGACTTACATGTATAAACATTTAGTGACAGAGTGGTCACGCAGTGGACGCGTAGTGTGGTGCGACGCGCGGATGCTCGTGAGAGAACAGCTAAGGGCTGTTCTATGTGACTCCGTGTTCTGTCATACACAGCAGTTACCAGTAGTTCTTGCAGGTAATTGATGCATGTATAAAAATTTAGTGACAGAGTGGTCACGCAGCGGACGCGTAGTGTGGTGCGACGCGCGGCTGCTCGTGAGAGAACAGCTAAGGGCTGCTCTACCTGACGCTATTGTCTGTGATACACAGCAGTTACCAGTGATTCTTGCAGGTAAGTCTTACCTATATTTAAGCGGGTTACTTACGCTTTAAGAGTCACACGAACTTGCTGCCAAAAAGCCGCTCCTGTGCAATCGAAGTTAAGCACTCATTTAAAAAATGATATGTTTAAATTTCGCAAAATTTTGCATGAACATTTGCGTAACATGTCTGGTACTTACCAACTAGTTTTCAGTTTACATTGTCAGTTTCCATTTGCAGCAGTAAATGCTATCGACAGCAATGTCGCGCCGCAATACTGAAGCAGTAACGCTGGTCTGAATCCAAATAGTACCTTTAGCTTTCTATCTAAATGAAATCTCCAAAAAGAAACAAACCAAACAAATTAATATAAAAGCATTCTTCAATTGCTACAGTTCAATAAATAAATCAACACTGTTTCATTTTTATTTAAATTGAATGTTGTCGCCACTCTAAATACAATAACGTCCGGCCTTCCTTTGCTCTTCACAATATTGGAATTTTAAAACATTCGCGTTGCTTTGTTGGAATTAAGTACGTACAATATTTTGCGGTGTGTCACATGTTATTATTGCAATATAAAAAATCATATCGGGTTTTAAAGCCCGTGTTTTTGTTGTCTATTTTTTCTCTCGTCAGATCCGATAGGTATAATTTGCTGGATAGACAGGGTTTTCTATTCTGTACAATATAAGCGCAATTTCACCGTATGTTCTACAAAATCTTCCTTTGAATTACGAAAACGTATGTAATGTAATATGTATTTCCGTACTCAACGGAAATTTACATGCCTACTCGTCATTTTTTCGGTACAAGTTGTGGTTTCGTAGATATTCCGGCCAAAATGAGGAGCTCTTCAAGGCAGACAAATTTTATCAAAATCTAACGAGAAAAAGAAACCTACCGTTTAACTCATAAATGTAAAAAAATACTTAAGTTGTTTCATTGCAAAGGCTCCGCCTAAGAACGTACTATTACTTTTCCCACATTTTCCCAGTATAGATAGTCCAGGTCAAAGGTACCACCCCTGCATAGAGGTTTGTATGCAGGGGTGGTACCTTTTCTCTGCAGCGGACTGTACGTACAGATTAAAGTTCTTTGATGATATAATAATACAATTAAATACTTAATTAAATTGTGTACAATTTGTTGCAGACGCTCGCTCATCAGGCGACCACTCGGGCGTTAGTGATACTCAACTTTAGTGCTTCGTCTAGCTTAGTGTCAAGTTAGATGATAAATAATATTGTGTTGTGCTGTGACTTATACAATTTTATCGTATACTTATATGAATTTTGAATTTTAACCAGTGATCTAGTGGCTGAACTTAACATCATGGGGGAGTCTAAAGCTCACAGACTCCGTTGGTTGGGCCATCTTGAGAGAATGGATGAAGATCGGAACGTGAAAAGAGCGTACCTGGGCCGCCCAGTAGGAGGACGTCCTATCGGACTCCCCAGCCTCGCTGGGGCGACATGGTGGAGGCGGATCTGCGCGAACTTCAAGTCAACATATGGCGAGAGGTCGCACAGAACCGAGAAAAGTGGCGCTGCCTTGTTAGTGTAGTAAATAAAGGTAGTGGACCCCGCAGTAATTCCTCAGCCTGAAAAAACTTTACAGTATGATAAAGTATCAATAAATAAAAAGTATTGTATAAATTTCCAAATAATAATAATAATAGAATTAAAGTAAATACCTAAAGTCTTAAATCGTTAATATCTTTTTACGGAAAAATGCTCCGTTCAAACTTTCTTCGCCAGACATATTCATGTAACTTATTGCAACAATATATGAAATATCAAAAAAATATCCCAGCAGAAATACCAGTATTAATAAAATAAATTTTTTTGGCGTGGCGTTGGATTTTTTTACCCACTACGCCAAATTATATTCCTAAGATCATATAAGAAGAAAAAAATGACAGAGCAATTTTCCCATGAAAATGAGCGTCAAAAAAAGGAAGTATCATAAAAAAATATTCTCATGTTTGACAAAACTTTTAGATTTTTTTCTAGTATCACATACTGATACAAATAACTTATTTTGTAAAATAATTTTGGACTGAGGAATTACTCGGTTCAATATATAATCAGATTTGTGTTTTTACCTAACTTAGGAGATTGTTTTTTTTGGATATTTATAATGTTAGTCTCGGCTCATACTATACAATAACCAAGCTAAATTTCATCGACTGAGAAATTAATGCATGGGTCTCCATTAGACATGTGCGCCGATGGCAAAATCATCGGCGGCGGCGTCCGATGATTTTTTGACCGGCGGCGGCGGCGTGATCGGCGTGAAATCGGCGTGGCATAATTTTTGATACTTCATGAGAACGTGGCTTTAGAAACTCTATATTAAAGCCTTCTGAGTATTTACTAGGCTCTACAAAACATATTATGTGTGTTTTCTAAATTATTGCCAAATATTATATCCCATCAGGTCATTTGGCAACCAATTCTTACCAACCTTCGGTTTACGTTTATAATACTAACGGTATCTATGTTTTTTTTTCTTTTTTTTGTATAATAAATAAATAAATATAGGACATTCTTATACAGATTGACTAAGTCCCACAGTAAGCTCAAGACGGCTTGTGTTGTGGGTACTCCGACAACGATATATATAATATATAAATACTTAAATACATAGAAAACAACCATGACTCAGGAACAAATATCTATGTCATCACCCAAATAAGTTCCCTTACTGGGATTCGAACCCAGGACCATCGGCTTCACAGGCAGGGTCACTAGCCACTAGGCCAGACCCGTCGTCATTTTTAATCATGTTTAAATATTAATATAAAACGATTAAAAATGACACCTTAAAACGCTACATTTTTGGGAGTATAATGACTTTGTAAGCGTAGTACAAATAAAACACAAAAAAATGTCTTTATAAGTTAAGTCCTAAGTTAAAAAACAAAAACTATATTGACTTTTCCCAGCCGCTGTCGCCTCACCTTTTAATTTGTTACGAAATAATGAACTACCTACTTTACATTTATCTGACTGGAGTTTATCAGAAATGTATGTTAGAATAAAGAATATATATAAAGATGTTGTCGTTTTCGAAAGTAAACGTCTCTGGCAGGTTGATTCTCTCAATGCCTTAGAAGTGTCCCGTATTGCATGGTACTTGCAGGCGAAAACCCGCGTGTCTTCAGACCTACATACTGCGAGCCACTACCCAAAGATTTGATAGACGAGCCCTCAGACGGAAAATTTAAGAGTCGCTCTAAAAACTTTTTATGAGATAGGTAATACATTGTATTTCATAAAAGAGTTTTATGGAATATTAAGGTTTACTTTGTTTTCTTAATTGCAAGCTTAATGATAACCCTTGGTGATTTAAGTTCCTATAAGTATAACTAGAGTTTTATAATATTGATTGAAATATATATTGTAAAGTAAAAGAAGCTGATAATCACCATAAAATGACTAAGAATAAAATTGATCTTGTGTAATTTTAAATTATATATTATGTGATAAATAAATCAGCGTAAAGTGAAATATCATATGATGACCTTTATGCGTGTCAACATCAGCATCACACGAAAAATCATAAAATAAGCAATTTTAATCGTGGTGACAGCTGGATGGAGATTCTAAGATGAAAATAGCATGTTTATGTCCTAGAATATGAACTGGTATTTTCTTGACATTAGTTCACTGATTAAATTGACAATCAAAAGACTATTAATGTAAAACAAACTGCGTTCTATAAAAAAGCTGTGCGATAAAACATCAAAATATAAACTGTAATCCAGAAATTAGATCTTGTTTAAATTAACGCTAAATCGTTATCACAGCTAACACCGCAACGACAAAAATGATGCTAATTGATTTCACTGGCAAATAATAAGCGAAAAAGCGTAAGGATTTTTAAATTATAAGTACCTCTGACACTATCTAGTCACTACGCAACATGCAATAATACACGATAGGTATCAAAATTTTTCACGCCGATTATACGCCGGTCAAATTTATCGGCGGCGGCGGCGTGGAAAAATCGTCGGCGGCGGCGGCGCGGCGGCGCGGCGCACATTTCTAGTCTCCATACAACAACTTGCTTCATTTACTACCCTATGTGTCGGAGGCCAAGTCTCATTTTGGGTCGCTGAGCCAACGGAGTAAGTAAGTACAACCAGTGACCATTAGCGTTAAACATTATGCTCAGAATGTTATTAATTTAAGGAATCTCTAGAAAAATTTAAGGTTAGGATGTCAGCTGCGTTACTGATGCAACATTATTGCAGCGGCGTTGATATCACGGTTGACTGTCAATTTCCTTGATAAATTGTATGAAGTTCGCCGTCGAATTACTGTCACGATTATGACGTTCAATCAGTCAGTCATTTTACTAAATAAATTGACAGATTCAGCGCCCGCGTCAAGGTCGCAGTGGTAATGTCGCAACAGTAACGCAGCTGCTGTCAACTCGAATGTCACTTTTACCGTACCTACCCAATACTTAAGGATTTTGAAGTCTAATTTCTGGTTGTGAATTATAAGCATCTACACCGATCAGTGATTAATATTACAGGTTATTTAGTTACCATAGTATATAATACGTGAACATTTTCGGCAACATCATTTTATTGACAGTGATGTATCTGTTGTAGTGTGATGCAATCTGTGACCTGGCTCCAATTTCACCACGGCTACAATTGTCAGTGACATATGTCGAGCGACAATTGTCAAGCGACAGGTGACATATTACAATTTTATAAAATATTTTCTATAGAAATACTTACAAACATGACAGGCATTTTGCTACAATTGTATGTATTACAATTATGTTGTGAAACAAGAATTATTTTTTCTAGTCGACATATTTGTAGAATTGTCGGTGAATCTTGACAGGAAATGAGTTATATGTCGGAATTTCGTGACAGTTGTAGTGTTTCTTGTGACAATTGTCATAAACTTAGCAAGAGAAATATCTGTTTTTTTCCGATATAATAAAGTTTTTTTTAATAATACGATGATGGTGGCAAACAGGAATACGGCCCGCCCGATGGTAAGCGGTAACCTTAGCCCATGGATGCCTGTGACGTCAGCAACAGTGATGTTTTACAATTGTCGCACCTGTCACCGTGGTGAAATTGGGGCCTGATGATTCATAAGATTTTTTTTAATGAATAGGTTTATTACATAAGTATGTGTTGAGTTTGATGAATTTAATAAATATAAGATATAAATATAAATATTTTATAAAGGTCCATGAAATATTAGGCTAAATTAGATACCAATCAAATTAAAGCTTTATAATTTGATACGAATACGATAAAGTGATACTGTTTTTTTTCTCGTAAGCTAGTTGTAGAGCTTATAGTAGTAGTGGTTTTTCAGGGGCAACAATGTATCAATGCTAGTGATTAATTAAATAACGACTCACGATTGTTATCGATATCGATACCAAACTATTTCAATCAAAATAAAAAAAAAATCGTAACTTGGTGTTTTCGTCCAGGGGGGCGATTTTTGAATATCGATCGCTCGATTTCGTCACTCGAAAATTGTTGAAAAACGGCGAAATGCTTATTTTTGAAATACGAGCGATAGAAATTTGGAATTTGGTATTGTCCACTCGTTTTTAAATAGTAGAATTTAAATGCATAGTACTGGAGATATTATTTAACGAAATACACGAAATCGAGGGGTCGAATTTCAAAAATCGGTTCCAGTTCCCTCGTTAGTCGTAGTTAGTCGGTAGTTCGTCGTTAGTACATTCGACAGCGTGACGTCACGTACGCGTTTGCGTTAAGACACATATTGTATGAGATTTTGAGTTTCCAAAACGCTTGGCGCGCTGTTCAAAATCCCATACAAAAATAGACATTACGCAAATGCGAACCCCTTGTCACGCTATCTAATGAAATCACTAGGGGTTCTTGTGTATATTTATATGTAAATCTATAGTTACTGTCAACTAAACAACTAAATCAGTAACAATATCTAAGTCGTCAGCATCAATGCATAAATAATTTATAACTTTGTATGTATTTAACTTTACATAATTGCTCAATTGCTAATATTTGTATATAATTTGCGAGCCAATCCGCAATATTGTTTGGTTAGGTCTCCATATTTTACAAAGCAAACTGTGATCCCACTGATCTTTCTTATTATAAATCCATTCGTGCGAAATATTTAAATACCTACAAGAATGTGAACAATGTACATATTAAGTTTTTCTTTATAATTATTAAGCCTTTTATTCCTTAAATATATAATACTACATTTAATTTTTTTTTTAATTTCTAATGTAGGGCCCTTTTTGGGTATAGGCCTCCTCCAATCCTTTCCAGTATATCCTAACTTTTGCATCTTGGGTCCAATTAGGCCCAGATATTGAGACAATATCGTCTATCCACCTCGTCTGTGGTCTCCCACGGTGTCTGGTACCTTGAGGTCCTTTCCATTCTGTGACCGCCTTTGTCTATCTTTGGTCTTCTAATCTGGCTAAGTGACCTGCCCATTTCCACTTTAGGGATCTTGAGTAATCAAGCGCATCTATGACCCTAGTTATTTTTCTTATATCTGTATTAATTAAGTTGTTTATTTTTAGTAAATAATTTGTCATTTTTCCTTATTGTTTCTTTCCATCCATTTCAGACTTCATGTAGGTAACCATACAGAATGATTTTTAAATTGGGCAACATATTGATCCCGTGCTAGTTTACCTTCCAGATTTTGAAAACAAGTACAGTCAGGGACAAAAACATGTCAATTTCTACAAAAAAAAAATGAGCCAATGATGCCAATCTATTCCATTTCTATCCAGGGTCTAAAGCTTTTTCGAGACCAACCTAGATTAGGGCACTAAAAAGCTAGGAATGAAAGAATATATTTTTATTTCATTTCTGCATTGCGGTTCTTAAAAGCACTGGAAGAAAAAATGGCTTAGACATTAAAAAAAATGTAAGTAATGCAAGTTTAACATGGATATTATTTATTCTACACATTATATACTAAATACCAATATTATGGTATTTTGAATTTCTCTATGCTTAAGCATTTTTAAGCCCGGTAGAAATACATTTAAAAATTAATGAAAACCTTGTAAGTAATAGGGCATAAGTTTGGATATAAGCCTACAAATAAGAAATATAAAATGAAAGGTATTTAGATTTTTAATTACCGTGGTATTACATTAGCCTAATGCAATCATAATATTTTTTATCAGTAAATAAACAGTAAAATTCCCATTTTTATGTTTTGTACATTAATATTTTGCTCACAGTCAAAACTAAACCATGGACATGCGAAGTATTATATTGTTATTGGCACTAGCCGCCATAGCTCAAGCAGATCCGAAGCGCCATTACGATTTAAACCAAACGAGACCTTTATTCGAGCAGTTCATAAGGGATTACAAGGGGTGGAGTGGTGTGATGACCTCCCCGAGCGGGAGACAGGGGGAAGTTTGGGTGGGCTCCGGCCTGCCCAAAGGTCCGTCTGTCACCCCCGGTCCATCCTGGGCAACGTCACTAGCGACTGGCATTCGTGCCTCTTTCTAGTGGCGGCTAACATCCACACTGGTGTTGTCAGTAGGTGTAGGTTACTACTGACGACCTATACATAACCTACCTGTGCTAGGACCTGCACAGTAGAGCGCCGTACGCAAGGATGACGGGATCCTGGGGATTGAGCCATTGCCAACCCGCGTGGTAACACGTCTGCTTCGGCCCTAATTTCGGGCAAAACGGTAGCCCGGGCTACTAGCCACAGTCCGGGAAATGGTCAAGTGAGGAACCGTAGGTGGGCTCACGGCGAGAAGTGAGAGGGCCGCAGAGGCAGTTTCGGCTGCTGATGCGGTGGTGAAAGGCCATGCTGAGGAAGTGCGTTTAGGTGAATCGGGCGGAGGGCGTCTGACCTGGACGACCCTACGTCCCACCTTCACACATTTCCGATGTCGCGCAACTAGCCAACTTCTCACTTCTATACCCGAGTCGGTGTCCTAACGACTGAAAGCACCTTTTATATGTGTGTGTAAGCGTTCCCAAGGTGTGGGCCCTTGTAGGGTGGGAGCCGATGAGGATGAAGTTAATCGTTACGAACTATGGATACCAGGTCTAACGAAAAACCCCAAGCTGATCCAGCAGCGTCCATCGCTAATGGTGAAGCCACACAGGCGAGACAAGCTGTTCCAGTGACAGTGCGTCAGACCGAAACCCCGGCCCGTCCGCAACCCAGTTCATCTGGGGAGCAGACCGGCCCAAACCCCTTCCAGGACTGGCAGGTAGTGGACCGAAGGTCCAAGAAGCGACCCCCTGCTGGGAAGCCTCACCCTGCCAGACCTGTGAATTCTTCTTCCTCTAACCCACCCCCCCCTGTTAAACGTCAAGGTGGGGTGGCTAAGAAGAAGAAGAAAAACAAGAACCAGAGGCGTGCAGCTCGTCTAGCGCGAGAGCAGCAACTGGACAACACACCAACACCGACACACTCTGCAACCGGTGTGGGTGTGCAGGCTTCCCAGAAGCCGGCACCCAAACCGGCGCCGAACAAGCAGGTTGCTGCTGCCAGGCCTCCGCCGAAGGGAAAAGGTTCCACCCTACCCCCTAAGGCTGGAACGTCGGGCGACAGCCCTACGGGTTCGGCCGCAGATCCCTCCAAACGACGACCTGGTAAGCTCGCACGAGCCGCTGCTAAAAGGATGCGAGATGAGTCCTTCTCCCCGCAAGGAGACAACAAAAAGCAGCGACTAGTGAGCCCAAGCCAACCGTTGTCGTACGCACAAGCAGCGGCATCTGACCTGACGATCGTCATTACTGACGCGAAGTCGGGGAAGATCACCGCTGACCACTCCAACGCCATCCTCCGCGGGTTGCACCAAGCAATCGTGGAGGAGGCGAGGAGAAACCTCGTAGGAGCCAGGCCACCCAAATTCAAGGGCAAGCCCATCTTCGCTGAGGGGCAGCTGAGGGTCTTCGCAGAAGACGAATACTCGGCCGCCTGGTCTCAGCGATGTGTCCAGGCCCTAACCCTGCCAGACATCTCCCTTAAGGCGGTTCGCCAGTCGGAGATGGCAAGGAGAATTAAGTGCGGGCTCCTAATACCCAACATTAATAACTCGTCCTGGGAAGACGTCCGTCAGGCAGCTGACGGACTAAGGTACCAGAACGAATGGGCCAAGGTCGGGTCTTGGTCCATTATACAAATACTACGGCAAGACCAGGGGTGGTTTGTCGAGTTCACAATCCCCGAAGACCTCGTCCCCGCCTTCATGGAGAGGGGGAGATCCCTGAACTGTGGGGTGGGCAATGTCTACCTCAGGTTCAGGGGTCCCGGAGGCAAATACCTGGACCAGCCTCCCACCCTGCAAGGTTCCACCCTAAGGGTAACGGGAGTACAGGTCCCCAACGAACAGGCCGCGGGCACCTCCGAGCAGAGCAAGTCTGTCTCCGGGGAGAAAGTTGCCCCCCTGCCTCTACCCAAGCCGACGATACCCGAACTCTCGGAGGATGAGCTCCTTGGCACTGGTGAGGGACCAGCCGGGTCATCATCCGAGGGTGAGGACTTGTCGGCTTGGATAGTGTCGGGGTTGGCCGACATGTTCAAGGAGGGAGGGGAGATGCAAGATGCCGCCCCCACCACCGACAACATGGACACCAACTAGTGTCATCCAAGCAAACCTCCAGCACAGCGTGGCCGCTACGGCCCAACTCAGACGCTGCCTGGTAGGTTTGCCAACAGCCGTTGCCCTCCTACAAGAACCATGGGCGGGCAATGGATACATACGCGGGCTGTCCGACACGAAAGGTAAGCTCTACTACTCCACGGTACATGCCGTCCCTAGGGCATGTATCCTAACTACTAACAATATTATTGCACAACCGCTCACTGAATTCTGTTCCAGAGACCTGTGTGCGATTAAACTACAAGTTCCACTGCCAACAGGCTGTCGCGACCTAGTCCTCGCCTCGGCGTACATGCCCGGAGAGGACGAGCCACCGCCTGCCGAACTACAACGACTGGTCAGCCACTGCGAGAGATCAGGCCTCGCAATAATCATCGGGGCCGACTCCAACGCACACCACCCACTGTGGGGAATGGAGACCAGCAACAACAGAGGTAAGACACTTGTTGAATATCTTGTGACTACTAATCTAAACATTCTAAATATAGGCGCTGAACCAACATTTGTAAACAAACGATGCAGGACGATTATCGACCTGACTCTGGCTTCGGAGGAGGTCAGTGAACTAATTATGGGATGGCAAGTCTCCCAGGAGGCCTCCTGCTCAGACCATAGATGGATTCGCTTCAATCTACTAGCATCTAGAGACACACCAACCGCCCGGAGGAATCCCAGGAAAACGGACCGAGCCACTTTTAGGAAGGTCCTAGGGGAAAGCCTTGACCGGCTTCCACCGAGGGATGACCTTCGGGAACCGGCTCAGATAGAACAGCAGGTAAATATCTTAACTGATACCCTCGTAGACAGCTACCACAAGGCGTGCCCCTTAAAACCACCGGCAAAGACTGCCATAAAGGGTCACCAGTGGTGGGGCCCAGAACTGGAGAGACTCCGGGGGAAAACCAGAAGACTCTTCAACAGGGCCATGAACACAACGGCTGAGGTGGACTGGGATAACTACTACGAAGCCAAGGCCAGGTACAAAAAGAGATTGCGGTACTGGAGATCCCTGTCATGGAGGAACTTCTGCAGCAGCATTGAAACACTTGACCACGCCAACCGGGTAAGGAAAACCTTAGCGCACAAGCCCACATCACAATTGGGCTCACTGCGTAAACCCGATGGCACATACACATCTAGCCCTGCAGAGACCCAACGCCTTCTCCTGGTAACTCACTTTCCAGGATGCGTAAGTCTCGCCGATGCAGATCAGCAGGACGAGGAATACAGTACAACGGACAACAACTGGCAAATGGCGCACAGAGTCGTCACCGCTGAGAAACTCAGGTGGGCCATAGACAGCTTCCATCCCTTCAAGGCGGCTGGTCCGGATGGGATCTTCCCCGCTCTCCTACAGTGGGGTCTAGGACTCATCCAGGAAACCCTGACCGACATCATGGCAGCCTGCCTAGCCTGGGGGTACGTGCCCAGGAGATGGAGAGATGTAAATGTGGTATTCATACCTAAACCAGGTAAGAACGACTACACAGCTGCCAAATCCTTTAGGCCCATCAGTCTCACATCATTCCTGCTGAAGACCTTGGAAAAACTGTGCGACAGGGACCTGAGGGACCGAGCGCTAAAGAACATACCGATGCACAACAACCAGCACGCGTACAGCTCAGGTAAATCTACGGAGTCGGCTCTACACATGGTTGTAAGCCGCATTGAGAGGGCCATCCACGGCAAAGAAATGTGCCTCGGCACTTTCATTGACATAGAGGGCGCTTTTGACAAGACTCACTTTTCCAGTATAGGGAACGCCTTGGAAAGCCACGGCGCTGAACCCGGACTAGTAAAGTGGATCATGAACATGCTAAATCAAAGGACAATAAGGTATGTAGGTGAACCGCAGGCCGTAGCGGCGGTGCGAGGATGCCCTCAAGGGGGAGTTCTGTCACCTCTGTTGTGGAACCTAGTAGTCAACAACCTCATAACCAAACTGAACGAGGAACACTTCTACACAATAGGCTACGCTGATGATCTGGCAATATTAATATCGGGTAAATTTGCCAGTACAGTATGCGACCTCACCCAGGCAGCTCTTCGGATCGTAGAACGCTGGTGTAGAGATTTTGACCTATCAGTTAACCCCACCAAAACAGAAATGGTAATGTTCACCAATAAAAGGGCACTTGGCAACTTTACCAGACCAACACTTTTCCAGACTGAGCTACAGCTGACCGATGAAGTTAAGTACTTAGGGCTAACGCTCGACAGTAAACTCAACTGGAACAATCACATCAACAAACGCATAGACAAGGCGGGAGTAGTCTTCTGGCAGTGCAGAAGGATGATTGGTAGGAGGTGGGGACTCAACCCGAAAATTACCCTTTGGCTCTATAAGACTATAATCCGCCCCCTACTCTGTTACGGTGCTCTGGTTTGGTGGCCAAGAACAAACCTAGGCAACGTACGAGACAAGCTACAAAGACTCCAGAGGCTCGCATGCTCGGCCACCACTGGCTGCACGAGGTCCACTCCGACTGCAGCCATGGAGGTCATGCTAAACCTTTCACCGCTGCACCTACACATACAACAAGAGGCCAGTCTCTCAGCGGTAAGGTTACGAACCCTCAATATATGGTCTAACACCACAGGAGCTCTTCACACAGCATGCCTGGAAAAAGTATACAGCGAATTTCCAGTGCTCATGGCGGGCACGGATCGAATTCACAAACAAGCCATCTTTGACAAAAGGTACAAAATACAATTATTTGAGGACGACAACTACGAAGGACTCAATCCCCGGGAGCTGAGAATCTTCACTGATGGGTCCAAAACAGACAGCGGATCAGGCTCTGGAACCTTTTCAGAAGACCTGAACATGTCAATCACCACTCCGCTAGGAGCCCATAACTCGGTATTCCAGGCTGAGTGCATGGGCATCATTAACGCGGCGGCTGCCATCACTGCAAGGAAGGTAGTAGGATCCTCCATCCGCATACTCTCCGACAGTAGAGCAGTCTTAATGGCCCTAAAAAGCCATATAGTCACATCCAAACTTATACACGAATGCCACGAACGACTAATGGAGGTATGTCAGAACAATAAGATCACCTTACAATGGATCAAAGGACACAGTGGATCCCGAGGTAACGACGCCGCGGACGAGCTCGCCAGACAAGGATCGGGTGCGGGGGCGATTGGCCCGGAACCGATCCTCCCGATACCGTTTAGTAAGGTACGCTCAATGCTGCTGGCACGTACAGGGAAACTACACACAGAACACTGGCTAAACCAAACTGGATGCAGACAGGCCAAGCAAGCCATGCCGAGCATGAACGGTAAGCTCACAAGGGCGCTCCTTCAACTAGGAAAGGTTCGACTGAGTATGGTAACCAGTGTCATAACAGGTCATGGACTTTTTAACAAACATCTTTTTATAACAGGTGTCACAGACAGTCCCCTATGCCGTGGATGCATGGAGGAAGAAGAAACAGCCTCTCACGTGGTGTTGGAATGCAGCGGATTGGCCCCATACAGGGCAAAACATCTCGGATCCCCGAGTGACCTCCCCGAGGTCCTACTCAACATCAAAGGTCTGATAGGATTCCTCGAGGAGCTGGGCTGGCAAGACTAGTCCACCCCCTATCACGCAAAATAGGCGCAAGACGTCGAGTTGCGGAAAATCGCCCGAACTACAATACAATACAAGGGATTACAATCGTCAGTATAAGGACGCCACAGATAAAGAAATACATTACATCGCATTCAAGATGAACCTGCAGGCTATAAATAAGTTCAATGCAATGTCGAAAAACGTCACGTTTGGGATAAACAACTCCTCTGATTATACAGTATTGGAAATAAGACGCAAGTTGGGACTAAAAATACCTTTTCAATGAATTTAACTTCGTCATAATTGTTTCGGCAGTTTCAAAGTGTGTAATAAAGAATTAATTATTTCGTGGTTTAATTATAATATTTAAAAAGGCAATATAGGTAGGTCTATGATTTATTTACAATTTTATTTTTAATTATTAGGTAAATTACAAATCAAATGGTTTTATTAAATATTTGTGTTTTAAGTAGTCACATACTCACTATACATTTTTTTCATTAGTATACGACATCATTTAATAAATTATTAGGAAAAATAACATAAAATCTGCTCCCGATCGCAAAGTTCCTGTGTAATGTTTTGACAGTGGTCACATAAAACCATAGATAGGTAGGATAGGTTCGTTAGGTTGCTTCAGATGCTGGAAGGGCAAATTGTCCAGAAATAAGAACCCCTTGTAGCGGGGCTTCGTCGACTCAAGGAAGGGAAAGAGACAATGATTTTTAAGCACCATGTAAAAAAAATTCCATATAGATATACCTCTACACTCTCTACAGAACATTCAAAATATTTTTCACAATTTAACTGTTCAACATATAGAGACATACGATATATTTTTGTTAAGGTTTTGACGCTTAGTGTGATCTGCTACCTTCGATGCTGACTGTACCTACAGTTCTTCAAGATTAAAAAAAAAACAATATAATTGTACCAACTAAAACCGAATCATACTGGCAACACCAGTTGTCTTGTCTTAGCAATTAAATGTTTGTGATATTTTTTAATTACGTAGATGGAGGCCTACTATGGATGGCTTTATCCACTTGACAAAATATCCGTCACTTTTTAACGGAGCGCGATTGAAAGTGACGTATACCGTTTTATCACGTTGTCATGTAGACAAGAACGACCATCATATCCGCACTGAAGACATATGTAACTCCGTATAAGATGAATAAAGTCTAAGAAAAAAACGTGCCTCGGACATCAAGAAAAAGTCATTCTCGGATAGATGGCGCACACACCTTTGGCCTATGGTCGGCTAGATGGCGTTGACGACACCGTTTTATATTTAACAATTTTAACACATAGGTATCAGTGAATAAAAATAATAAAATCATTTATCCATATATATGTATAAATTTTTCGATAGTTTTATACGTTTTCATTTTGAGTTTTAGTCGTGTGTCGATAGATGGCAGTAAATTTACAGTGACTACAAAATTTACTATGACAGGACCCCTCTATACTATCTATTCTTTTTGTCCGTACTGAAGACCAAATATGTATTATACAAAAAAATCGGGCAAGTGCGAGTCGGACTCGCGCACGAAGGGTTCCGTACCATATAAAAAAAAAAACAAAAAAAAAAAGCAAAAAAAAACGGTCACCCATCCAAGTACTGACCACTCCCGACGTTGCTTAACTTTGGTCAAAAATCACGTTTGTTGTATGGGAGCCCCATTTAAATCTTTATTTTATTCTGTTTTTAGTATTTGTTGTTATAGCGGCAACAGAAATACCTACATCATCTGTGAAAATTTCAACTGTCTAGCTATCACGGTTCGTGAGATACAGCCTGGTGACAGACGGACGGATGGACGGACGGACGGACGGACGGACAGCGAAGTCTTAGTAATATGGTCCCGTTTTACCCTTTGGGTACGGAACCCTAAAAAGGAGTGGAACATAAAAAGAATGAGCAAGCAACACAAGAAAATAAGTCCAATGGAGTTCTAAGTGAATAAACGAATATAATTGGTTTAAATAACTATCTAGAATTATAAAAAAAATATTTTACACTTTACACTTTTCGCTGATATGAAAACAATAGGTACTTCTCAACTTCGTATGTACATAATTTTATTATTAACAAAACGAGTGATAAGACCCGTATTTTTAAGAAACTCAAGACATGTGATAACCATTCATTTTGAAATGCGTACATGTCATTAGTACCTATACATGAATACGTTTTTTAATGTAATAGACAAATCACAAGTTTTATGAATTACCTACTTAAAATCTACTACTTGCTACATTGATTTAAATTTAAAAATATAATATTACATATTATTTCAATGAAATCATGCGGACATCGACACCGCACGGTGGCGTAAAGGATGACACAACTCAGCGATAATAGACGACATTCTTTTGTTTACTGTATTCATTGTTTGTTGGCAGCTATAGGTAGGTATTGATGATGATCCTTTACAATTGTATAAGGTCCTCGGCGGCAGTCCTATTTACTTACTAATTTGTATTTTAATTACTGCGTGTCTTTGGCTAATTTGTGCTTTCTCTGTGCAACTAGAAAATAATGAACTTATATGCACTGTTTAGATATTATAGGTAGGTAGTAGTAGAAGTTTTGAAAAACTGAAAGATAGAAAAATATGGATTATGTGCTAAGAGGAAATTCATTTAAAAAAGAAAGTCCTAAACTCCACAGTTAAATCCTTTTTTAAACTATATTGTGATTTAACAAAAATATATGTCACAAAAACGCTAAAAGTATTTTATGGAATTTCATTTAGTTGTTATTGTCATTACAGTTATGCAGTAATCGCTCAACATTCCATCGAGACAAGGGCCTTTTTCTATTGGCATTGCCAACTGACTGAAGACTTCATCAAGACAATTTTCACCATTCGTACACCCGCTCTCATAATGCCACGTCATCATTCCATGAGGAGATTTTCTAAAAAGATATAAGAATCCCTTCAGAATTCCCTCCGCTAAAGAACGTTTTACGAGGGACCGACAAATCCCTCGAACGGTTCCGCGTCTCGTCAAACTTGTCAATTCTTGTCCCCAACCCGCATTTCAATTTACCCCATACCACCCCATACGTAGTTTGCTTGGGTCGAAAATAAAAAGTGACATTTTGTTTTGCGAGAGGCTAGTTATCTTTATGGGCGTCGTCATGATTGACACACATAAAATCAGATTAAGTTGCATCCCTGTTAACCATCGTCCAACCCAGAACAGAGACGAAAGTGAAATTGGGGGACGAAACGAGTTAAATGGTAAGTAGTCCTTTGACACAGCGACACATTTTACGAGTAGGTAGGTAACTAAATTTTTTGTTAATAAATAGAGTAGATAAATAGACTTTTTGCTGTATTTCTGGTGAGGTTAGATAAACACGAACTAAATACCGGATGTTTTTTGCAATGTAGGTAAGTATTTAACAAACATTCGAACTCTGCGAGGTCAGTATAAAGATTAAACTAAAAAAATGCTACGAAAGAATTATATAATTACCAGTGATCGTACATTTTCCAGCTGGTGCAGCGGAGTGGTGTTAACGGAATTGGTATAAATTATTTCAACCCTAATGATTAATTAGCGTTAATTACGTTAATATTAACCTTAATTTACCATTTCAGTTGAAATTATCCATACCAATTCCGTCAACACCACTCTGCTGCACCAAAAATGCTGGAAAATGTAAGATCACTGTTAATTACCTACAAGAAAAAATTGGCTGTCACATTAAAACAGCTTTTTTTGTGCTATTTCGGAATTGGTCCCAAAGTTATTGAAAATGACCTGCCCTAAAACCCTGGAAAATATGGTAAAGTTTCGTAAAACACTACCTGTATCAGGTATGCGTATGTAAGCATCAAACAACAGTACAGTGATTAATCGTGTAATATCATTATAAGAAGCAGTTATATAAAAAGACACAGATTATACGCGATCACAATAAACACAGCCACTAGTTTCTCTTGAAGCCCCTCATCGCCTGTTTCTCCTCCTCAGTATAGTCCGCAA